>NC_049910.1:22077459-22182459 GCF_001411555.2 Juglans regia | reverse complement strand
TTGTAAAATTTTGATGGTGGATGTTGACTTAGACCAAGGTTTGTTCTTTTAATTGATTTCGATACTTTAATTTGAATTGTTTCATAGTTGTTCTTCTTAAAATTGTTTTCGTTATACTCAAACCCCCCTCCCCCCCAATCCTTGTTCACATAGCATAAAACTAGGCTAAATACTCTTCGTGGGAACGATCCTTATTTGCACTACTACAGGTATTTTTAGGAGTATGGGTTTTATTTTTGATTGCCTGCGACAACACACCAGCATGCATGAACATATACTTAATACATGACGTGACCAAAACATGACTTATGCACTTGACCTTTTTTGACATCATTTTCGTGTTGATCATTTCATATCTTAACTTTCTTCTCACGTGATTCATATCGTATCGTATCATATCATATTACGTGATTGATATCACATGATCCGTATCATGTGAACTCATTACCTTATTCTTATAACACATGGTGGAGACAACATGGCTCCTCTACGCACCACGTGTTCCTGCTAGTTACCATACCACCGACGATCCGTACACCGTGGTGAGTATGTCTTATTTATAATTGTTATAACACGACAATACTTTGTCGAGTTATTTGCCTTAGTCATGGCACCCACTAGCTTTAGGTGCTACCTTTCTCCGGTATTCTTTTCCAAAAGATCCATTCGATGCGTGCCGATGGTTCTTTGTCGACCTAGGGGCTACCACTCCATTTAAGTACTCCAGAGTGGACATATGAATTCCACCAGGACATTCCCCCGTCCTAGTATTTGGGGTCGTGATAAAACATTCTTAGACACTTTTCTTTTTCTTTTAAAAAGACCATTTATCCAAATGCATGTGACATGAGACTTAAGACGTACTTCTTCTTACACTTGACATGTGACACATGAAATGCCATGCATGAAATAATCAAGCGTAACAAATTCAAATCATGACATGATAACATAGGACACATGAAATATCAAAACAACTTCATGAACATAGAAGAACATGACTTGGCCGAAATATCAAAGGCATATTAACATGGAGAAATTTCACTTTAACATGTTCCAAACTTGAAGTATAATAGATAAAAGTCATGGCAAGGGTGAATCAAAGCATAAAATCATGACAACTTCACATGCTCTGAAACTCTTAACCTTGCAATAATCGAATCTTCATGACACATGAAATATCAACATAACCTCAAGTAAAACCAAAACATGTCCATGTGAATCATGGCATTTTCAACATGGATCTGAAATATATAACCTTTATCATGATCTTATACAAAATCATAATAGAGTATTCAACCAAGTAAAACATAAAATAACAATCCAAAAGTACAATAACAAAGAAAGATTTACACAAATAGATACTCATGTTAACAAGAAGATCTTACTTGGGAAGAGAGAACTGCATGTTCTAGAAGAATTTTGGAAGAGCAAGAGACAGAGGGGGCGATGACTTTAGCATGGGGAAACTCAAGGGACACCTTGGGAAGAGCTAGGGTTTCAGCTAACACAAGGAACACACACTGCACTTGCCACATGGCAACCATGCACACATGTATAGTTTCAATGATGATTTAGGGTTTCAGATTTTACCTTTTTGCTACCAAGTACATTGAATCTAGACAAATGAAGAAGGGAAAAGAGGGAAGAGAGGATTTCGGTTGGGAGGCCACAAGCCACTTGTAAGAAGGGACTTTTCGTTTTCCAAAGCAATCCCATCATAGGGAAGAGGAAGAGACTCTTTTGCCAAGAAGCTAAGTGGCATCCATGCACAAGACCTTTGGTATTTCAAGAAGGGATGGAGACTCCTATATAAGGGCATAGGTCTTTTGCTCAAGTTCTCAACTTTTCTTCTAAGGAGTTTCGACAACCACTACTTTCTCTAGTTCTCACACTTTCTCACTTTTTCTCGCCAACCAAACGCCATCATTCTCTTCCCTATTTTGAAAATCACAAAGTATTTCTCATAGACCATTTGAGAAGAAGGGAACCACAAGGAGGTAAGACTATTCCTTGCACTTACATGCACGGCCAAGAGGAAAAACAACACCAACAAAGTTTTGGTTCTAGGGTGTCCCACACAACCACACACGTTCACTTGGGAAACTAGGGTTTTTCTTCAAGGAAAGGAAGAACCCAAAATATTCTTCATGTTTTAAGCACATGAGCACGAGGTATATAGTGAATGAAGGCCACGACCATCACTTGGAAGAGAGGCTAGGGTATTATCCTCGAGGGTTTCAGATTCTAGGGTTTTCCCATGAAAAAGCATTTTTCAAAAACCTTAGACACTCACACTCACCCTTATTTCAAGACTAGGGTTTCTCTAGTTATCTTCTAATATGACTTAATATGTGTTTTTTAGATTTTGCTATTTTATACATTGGATTTTTGTAAGTAAACTTCCAACTTACACTTGATAACACTTCTATATATTTTGTGAACTCTTGTTTGTTTATCATTTATTAAATCTTGTTATCTTGTTATATATATGCTCGATTTTGATGCAAGAATGAAATGCAATGTTTTCATGATTGTTTGTTGAAGTATATTTTGAATATGACATGTTGAGGTTTTAGTTTTGACATGTATATGTGATATGCATGCTTGTTTTGATATATGAATGCGTAGAAACATGAGTATGTGTGTTGTGAGGATGATGAATCCATGTTTGGAGGACTTGTATGAATTGGCCAAGGCTATATGAAGGGTATACGAATCTGTTTGTGTTTTGGAAAGTATGATTTGACTATGCTTACGTGTATTCATCATGTGATTACATGTACTAATGTTTTCAAGCCATATCATGGGATGCATGTTGCTAATTGGGCTATATGTGTTTCAGTTTTACAAGTTGCATGAGTACGATAAAGTGTAACATCATGTATCCATGTCTCATGCATTTGAGTCTATGTTTTCAAAAAGAAAAAGCTCAAAGTATATTTTATCATGACCCCAAATGTTAGGACGAGGAAATGCCCTAGTGAAACTCCCTGTCCACTCAGGAGTGTTTAAAATCGAATGGAAACCCTTGGGTCGATGATGTAATGCCCCGATCCCGGAGGTCCGGAGAGTTAGCTCTTAATACTTAAATCAACTTCAATAACACAACTATAAAATCTAGAAACTTTCAAAAAATATCAATTCATTTACTCCACCCAAAAATCTATGTTCCTTCATAAGGACAATAAAAAAATCAGAATTAGAGAGATCGATGAGCATTTACAGAAATCAGAATGCAGAACAAAACATTTTCATTTTCAGAGTGCGGAAGCAAAACATGTTATCAAAATGTCAGAGGGAAGATTTAGAAATAATTTCATTCAAAAATATCATTTGGCATAGCATAAATGATGATGATCATCATCAGAACATCATATCAGAACAGAGGCCATGTATAAACCCCCGTGGTAGGGTTGTGCATCCATGGATAGCCAAGCAGAACATAAATCACTCTGTCACCAAGGTGTGCACTCAAAACAGAGACCACTACTATAACCCGTGGTAGGGCCGTATCCACTATTATTACCCGTGGTTGGGCCGTATCCACTATTGTAACCCGTGGTTGGGTCGTATGACACTATTATCACCCGAGGCAGGGCCGTAACTGAACAGAGTGGAAACAGAATCAAATTCAGAATCAGAGAGTCATGCCAAAGGTTTTCAGAAATCATGTCTTATCCAAACAGAGTATTAAACAAAATCTTCAGAACAGAACAAAATCATATCACAATATAATTTATGCACAAATTTCATATTCGCTCTCTTTTTCAAAATTCAGAAACAGAATGTCAAAAATAAGCTCATGTCTGCACCAGTCATGACAGAAAATACTTTCTTTTTAAACAGAATCTCATGAGTAATGCAGAACAAATAAGTGAGGTAGTTCAAATTTATTTTCATAACCAAATATGTATATTTTCCAAAAATCAACCTTAGCTCATTTTATTTTAATGCAAAATCTAGCATAGGAACCCCACTTACTTGGACTTTTTAGCTTTTTCATAATTTTCCTCAAAAAATGCCGAACAATAATTAATCGTCACCTATAAAATAATCACATAATTCTCGTAAATTTTCAATCAATCACGTATTTCGATATTTAAGACTAAGCTTTTAAAATAACCTATTTTAATTCCTCAAAACCCCAAAATATATCATCCCTTTCTAAAATCGCCAATGTCCATTTGATAACTTCGACTAAAAACATTTAAAAGTCTAACTTATTTATTAATGAAAACAACTTATAAAGTTTAATACTAGATAATATAATTATCCCAAAATATTTTAAAGTAAACCATAACTATTTTTTTTAAATAGACTAAATCATATCTAAAGTGTAAAAACAACATTACTCCAATATTATTTACTCTTAAAATAAATCTTTACTTAAATAACATGTTAAAATACTTAAGTGATTTTCTGTAATCATAATTATATAAGAGTGTGCCAATACATAATAAAAATTTTAAAGCACATTAATATAACATGTAGTAAAAGGGCACTAATGTAATTTCTTTCATTTCTTTGAAAACCAATAAAAACCTAGGGAAAACAAATAATTTGCATGGCAGGGGCTTACCCACGGAGGAATCACGCGGCAGCGTGTGACGCAGTGAGGGGCTAGAAGCTTAGTGACGTAGCAGTGGTGATCTCGGCAGAGCACTGGAAGCGAGAGAGAGTAACACGGTGAGGGAGATGGAGAGTGAGGGAGAGACGGAGAAAGAGAGAACGAAGACTCACAATGAGGGCTAGGCATAGACCAGGGCAGCGTCCAAAGGTTGGGCCTTGTCCTCTGGCATCTTCTGCTGCCAACGGTGTCTTATGTGGCTGGGTGGGTAGTGGCTTAAGGGCAGTGGTTTGGGTGAGCCATGGCTGCTCTGTTTTGATTGTCTAAAACAGGGGAGTTTTTCGATTCACTATGTAGGTGGTTGTTCTCGGCACTTTGGTGGTGGTGTAGTGGTGTACGGCGGAGGAGCTGGAGCTCCAGTGATGGTCAAGTAGAGGTGACGCACGGTGAGGTGGAGTTGCGATCAGTGGAGATGTAGTGCATGCACGATTGCGTCGATTTTTGCATGGGACAATGAGAGTTCTGGGTGGTGAAAACACACGGTGGTTTTAGTCATGTGGGATGTGGTTCGAGTGTTTCAGGCTGGGCTCAGTCGTGGCAGTGGCTGGGGTGCTGTGTGGTTGTCTTCGCGTTGCACTACGATGCAGTGGGTGATCTGTGCAGCGGTGCCACGGGTTATACAGTGTTGCGTTATGGGCTTAGCTCGTTTGGGGCAGTGGTTCAGGTGTTGCATGGCTGTGCTATAGGGAAGGGCTCACGGTGTGGGGGAGAAGTGGGCTACGGAGGGGAAGAGGTTGGGCAGTGGGGGTGATTCAGGGTGGCAGCCCAAGGCTAGCGGTTGGATGCGAACATGCTAACGGCAGTGTGGAGTGCAGCTATGCATGGGTTGCTGCGGCAACTTCTCTTGAGAGAAAAACATGCATTTATAGAGTTGATTAAAACCCTAGATGCGAAAAGAATGGAAGGTAACCGTGCATGTGAGACGTGCATGCAGAAACTGAGTCGTGCTTGTGTGTGCATGTCGTGGACGAGAGGAAGATCTACGGGGAAAAAAAAGAAAAATAGATGGAAAGAGTAAAAAGTGCGGAAGTTAACATTGAAAAAATAATAATAATAGAATAAACTAAAACAAAATAAAAAGAAATTGAGCTTGATTAGGTCCGGGTGTTACAGATGAAGTACAATCAATGGGTCTCGAATGATTCCTTATGGAAAGGAAACTGGAGCGAGGTTGCATCTAAAGCTAGTGGGTGTCACATGGTGAAGGTGAAATAAGCGAACTGCCATAAAAGAATATGTTTATGTTATGACATAGTCCCCTCGATCAAGTGGATTGTTGGTTGATACAATAACTAGCGGGGAACACACGGTGCTTAGGGGATTTGTGTGGTATCCAACCATGTGAATCATGAAATGAATAAGGTATTTAAGCTCCAGGTTATGATATAATATGATATGCCTTGATATGTTATGATATGCCATGATATGTTATGTTATGCCATGATATGTTACGATGTGATATGATCACAATATGAAAATGTTATGAAATAATAAGAATGACATGTTATGTTATGAAATGATAAGAATTGCATGATATGTTATGACAAGAACAAGTACCCGAGCTCAAATTATATAAACATGTGTTAAGAAGTCTAAAAGATGAAAAGATGTTTTATGAAAAAGTCTATGTTGCATATGTCAAAGTTTTACGTCAAAGTACATATCCATGAATTTATTTGTGGTTTACTTTTATGTTTGTGATATCTATTGTATGTTGACTACTTACTTGCCGAGATTTCTCGAAATCTCATTGTGGTAGTTTCCATTATTATTCCCCCACCCAGAATGGTAGAAGTTGTTACAGGTACTCCAAATACTATAAAACAATGATTCTAGATGGTTCAATGATAGAAGACGGGTTCAACGTGAAAGCTCATCACAACTTTACTACCAACGTTTTGAAGTACACAGCCTCGCTTCTCTAGGAAATTTTAGCTAGTCGTAGCGAGGCTGAGATTGATACTATGCTTACCAACCCATCGAAGAACTTGAGCAAGCTAGTGAGACTACGGTTGAGACAAAAGAGATAGCAAAGGACTTATGTGGTGCTCCCAACCTCCACTTGGGATTGGATGGTGACTGAGACGCCAGGACATATAATATAAGGCTACACACCGCTCGTACATGGCATGTAATATTCTATGCACCTAAGTACATTAGCAGTATGTAATAGCGTAGCGGCAGAAAGTTAATAAAAGTCGGATAAACTAAGAAACGCGATAAGCAATTGCAAAGTACATGGCACCATACTAATAATATAACCCCAAATATTGTCCAAACGTAAACATGAGTTATAAAGGTGTAATATCCCAAGAGCATAAAGCATGGTTTAAAATTCTCAAAACACGAGATTTCCTCAAAACAACATAAATCCACAAAAGTTGACCATAAATATTGTTGCCTTTTTTTTTTCTTTTCTTTTTCAAAATACTTAAACTCCCATACTCTTCAAAAAGATTCGGGCTTCACACGTTTTTTCCAAAGCCTTATCCTTGTCCCGTTTGTTACGCCACTTGAACTCCGCAATAAATTCAAGTATACTAGTGATTTTCCGGTCAATGGCCTTGAGTCGCTCCAAGATGGAGGGCTCGGGCCGATTCACAATGATCTTAGGCACAATCCTATTCGGGGGAGGAGGTGTCGTTCTCTTCCTCTTGGCCATGGTCGTCGTTTACTAAACCTGTCACAACTTCTACCATTCCGGTTGGAGAACGGTAGTGGAAACTACCACAATGAGATTTCAAGCAATCTCAACACATAATCATGCAACATACCACAGTTAACATAAGCATACAAAAGGTATATCATGATATGCGTGCATGAACATGTACTTGACTTATGCCTTGACCAAAACTTGACTTATGCACTTGACCATTTTCAAAAGACTTCTAACAGAGATTTTAGCTTTTCATAAAAAACTTAACTTTTTCTTATTGACGTAAACTTATTCAGAACTTGTCTTATCAGAACATATCACAAGATTTGCATCAAGTGATCCTTGTCTTATAAGCTCTTATTCTTGTTCATAGGGTGGACACAACACGACTCCCCTCCTTGCACCGCATGTTCATGCTAGTTATCACACCATCAACAGTCTGTACACCATGATGAATACGTCATAAACAGAGACTCATATTAACTCAACCTTATTTCGTCGGGTTACATGCCTTATGCACCCACTAGCATTAGGTGCTTCCTTGCTCCAGTGTCTTTTGAAAAGAATCCATTCGAGACTCGTCAACGGTACTTTGTCGGCCCAGAGGTTACCACTTCATTCTTAAGCACTCCAAGTTAGACAAAAGAGTTCCACTAGGACATTCCCCCATCCTAACACTTGGGGTCGTGATCAAAATTTTTCTTTGAAAACATTTTTCTGAAAACACTTCTTCCCCAAATGCATGTGATATGAGACTTAAACATGCTTACTCATACTTGACATATGACATGCGAAATGCCGTGCATGAAACAACCAAGCATAACATGTTCATTTCATAACATAATAACATAAACTATATGAGATATCATGACACATACATGGAACCATGAGAACTTACTTAAGACGAAACTCATAGGCACAAAAACATGAAAATTCATCTCATAAACATGTTACAATCCTCAAACATATATCATAGAAACCAAAACATAGTAAAGTAAGACATGAAATCATAGATTTTTGTCTAAGTCCTAAACTTCCAAAGCATGTTCAAACCGAAACATCATGTTGCATATACTATCAACCTCAATCAAGTGAAAACCGAAACTCATAGACATCTTTCATGCAATTTCATCACAAATCCGAAACATATAATTCTTTCCTTAGAGTTACTCAAGATCATATTAACATATTCAAACAAACAACCAAGAGATAACAAATAAAACAATCAAAAATCATGGAAGGATTTACACAATCATATTCGAATATTAACCAAAAGTAAGTTGAGTGTATACTTACAAAATCCACGTAAGGAATACTAGCAAGCTGTAAATCCGAACATACTATATTAGAAAGATCATCTAAAACCCTACCTCATGTTCTTGAGTGCGTGTGTGGATTTCTAGGGCATCACTTGGTCTAAAACCATTTGGTTTCTAGGGTTTTTAGGTTAAAACCCCTTCATTTCACTCATAAAGTAAAACAAAACCTAAAGTAGACAAGATACATGTGGTGATCGAAACATGGAGGTTAAATCCCCTCTTCACTAATCGGCCTCAAGGGTTTTCCTTGAAAACCCTACGTTATTTCCAAGAAAATGGTAGAAAGTGTGTGTGTTCTATTTCTCTCAAAGTCTATTGAGATTTGAATCTCATTTTTGGATTGAGAATGACTTGTGTGAGTGCAAGACTTAGAAGAAACCGATTCTTAACTTGCTAATCCTTGGTAGTGCCGAAATCTCTTCTCTTGCAAGGATCCTCCTTGTTTGGTTGGAAAGAAAATACAAGAAAATGAGGGAACCCTTCTATTTTATATGAGACCCTTCACTTCCCTCCTTAGTTGTATCAAAAGTTCTTGCATGGATGACAAGTGACAAGGTTTATTCTTTCCCTTTTCCCTATAGTCGAAATGTCTCTTGGAGTTTCCCACTTGGATTGCATTGGGAAGGGACACTTTGGGGGGTGGCACGTAGGACTCCTCCTCCTTGGCTGAAATTCCTTCTCTTCCCCTTTATGCCCTTCCTTTCCTTAAACAAGTGAATATCTCTTCAAGAGTAGCTTGGTAAAATTGTACATGCCTCTTCCTATTCCCAAGATGTTGCTTCATCTTCCAAGTACTCCTTCCCTAGCTGACCTTTCATATACCATTGGTCTAAAATGCAATAAGTGACAAGTGGCAAGTGAATGGAATGCTTGGGAGTGTGCTAGTCGAAACCCTAAGGGCAAACTTGTCCTTGATACAAAAGTATTTTTACAAAATCTTCTAGAAACTTTGTGCATGCTTCACACATGGTAAAAAGTTAGCTAATTTCGAAATCCCATAATCCTCCCTTCAGTTTCCTATGCAAAACTTTTAGAAAAACTCAATTTCACTTCCCTATGCTTCTCTTTCCAAGAAACCTACCTTGAAACTCGAATTCTGGACAAAAACAATGGGTTAGGCGTACAAGCCCATCTTGGTGCCTTCCTTTACCTTTCTTTCCCCCTTAACCCACTATCAAGATTAGGTTCAAGGTGTAATACTCTCATGACACATGGCACTAGTAACTTAGAATTGGATCATGGGCTTAAACCATTGGACTTAAGTTTCTAAATAGAGCCGAAATTTCAAAGTCAACTAGGGCCACTCTACTCTTGGGCTCAAGTTACTACATCAAAGGTTCTAAGGCCTTCCAAAGTAACTAAGGCTCCTAAAATGCCATGACAACCTAGAACGAATTCTAAGGGCCAAACCTAGACAAAACTTGGGTCATCACAACTTAGGACTTCTGACACTTGAGCCTCAGAAGTCACATGGAGTCTTTTTCTGTTTGACTCAAGATGGAGCAGTAGTATTGGGAAAAATAAGAACCTAAATTGTCTTATAGAGAAAAAGAAATGACTTATGGTTTTTGTGAAAATATTTTTTATGGTCCCGTGTTTTGGGAGTCTTTTGAAACAATTATCTATGAAATTTCAACTTTTGGGATGCCAACATTCGGTACCATGATTATTATATTACCACCATCCCTATGTAGTTAAAAGAATTTTTTGCTGCGAATTATTGCATACTGCTAGATTTATAGGTGCATTGCATCTTATTTGTCATGTACAAGGAGTATGTAGCCTTGAGTTACATGTCCCGACACTTCAGTCACCGTCCAATCCCAAGTGGGGGCTGGGGGCGTCACATGATTCATGATCAACGAAGCATCAAACATATTTGAAAACCCTAATCCTAGCCTTGGTCGATTCATATAGGTCCTCAAAACATAAATTTTCATCATCACAACACATGCTTTCATTCTTCCACACATTCAGTTGGATTTATTAGCAAACAAATCACCTTTACATGTAGAAATCGAAACCAAAACATAGCATATTAGAAGATAAGGTTCAACCAATAATCCCCACAACATGGCATCATATCTTCCCAATGAAAACCAAGTATATGCAACACAAGAGAAACTAGATTCAAACAAGAATAATCAAACACGAGTTCACAATATATATACACTAATGCATAAGAGTCAATATAAAAACCCTAAATCCTTCTCGGATTTCTCACTAATGCATGGTTGATATGTGGCAAGTGGGGTGTGTGTGTGCCTTGTGGTTGCCGAAAACCCTATATCTTCCTAAGAATGATCTTTGTCTTCCCTAGGTGGCAGGTGGTAGGTGGCGTGTGCCCCTTGAGATTCCTTGTCCAAGCCATCGCCCCCTTCTTCTTCCTTCACCAAAATCTTCTAGAATCATGACTCTTCTTATTCCCAAGCAAAGATTCCTCTTGGAACTCAAGAATCCTTCCCATGCATGACAAGTGTCAACCAGGGTGGTTGGCCTTTACATGTGGGAGTGTGAACTCAAAAATTGAAACCCTCTATGCCTTTGTCTCTTTCTCTTCTCTCAAATCATTGCAAACGTCTTGGAACTTGACAAAATCTATGGGTAGCGTGTAGGGCTAGGGGTTTCATCCAAAACCCTAATTTTTCTGTTTCCCTTTTTTTCCATTTTCACGTCCAAGTTCATTGTATCTAAAAAGCACACTTGTGCATGAGGGACAATTGGCACTAGGTTGGTGAGGGTTGGTGCGTTCCCTAGGTAGCCGAATCCTCTCTCTTTGTCTCAACCACTGACTTCCTTCTAGAATCTCTTTGCATGTTGGACAAGTGTCACACATTGCTACTTTCCTAGGTTTCAAATGATGAGCTCCTAGAAAAACAAAAAGATCTTCTCATGCCATGTGGCACCTCCTTTATCCTTAGTGATCAACATTAGGCTTCTAAACCCTAATCCTAGCTTGGTTGGCCGAAATCCACATGGCCTTTGTTGACTTTTTCCTCTTCTTTCCCTTGTGGGCTCTTATGCTTAAGATTCCAACATCCAAATAAATAGAACATATCTCAAGGCATCCTCTAACACCTAGCACGATCCAATAACTAAAATAACATCCAAATAAAAATATCAATGGGGACTTGGCAAAGTCCGAGATGTCACAAACTTGCTGTGATTTTATAATTTTACTATGGTAGTCCCACTACGATGCCTATCATTAGAACCGTAGCTTTTGTAGACTAGTACCCTGAGGAAGAGTACGATTGGAAATTATCAAGTCCCACTAAAGATTAAGGGTAGTAGACAAAGTAAAGAAGGCTTTGTGAAGGATCATGGTTGTTTACCTATGACGGAACCGACATTGGGATTTCCCACTAATTTTCTTATGGTTTTGTAATAATACAATGGTGTTTAAGGGTGTATTTGTGAGTTATGGGCATATTTTTGTAATGATGTTGTGGTTTTAAAGTTTTCCTAGTACAAAAAGCTTAGTTATATTACCTATTCTGATGTAAATCATTCATGTTATTAGTAACATGCTAGGAGCACGCATATTAACTTCAACAATGAAGGGTTGTGTAACCCAATATTACATATCTCGACATCTCGATAACCCTCCAAATCACCAATAAGAGAATTAAGGACGTTACATGAGTTATAGCTGGGAATAAGAAAGAGATATAGAGATGATGCCTAGCCTTGCATGAGTTTTCATTGGTTTCTAATTTTAGGCTCCATCTAATTGTACAAGTGTAAGGCTAATCACGTGTGTAAGAGACAAAAAAATAAACAAAAGAGGAGGTGTAGATGGCGGATGACTTTTGGCCAAGGGAGTTTAAGGCAAAGCGTAAGGGTTGGTTCACTTGGTCAAAATGAGCTTGATGTATGATATATGGTACAAGACTTAAGTGCTTGGCTTAGGGGTTGATTGGAGCGGTCAGAAAAATTGTTGTTGATGATGATGTAAGCGTGGCAGCAAGGGTACAGTTGGTGAGGGCCACTTTAGTTGTAAAGTGATTGTGGCACCTCGTTTTATGTTAATATTTACTGTTCTTCCTCATAAATATTAAATAGAGAGTACATACAACCCAAAATAGAATGTTCATCGCCTAATAGGTGGCAGACTGAATACAGTTGGTCGCCCTTTTCCAAACACTAAGTACAACTCAAAATAAGACATGGCAGCTACGAAAGAGACATGCCTCCGTCTTCAGGGTTTGGGTGTGGTCGGCTTTTCCTCCTCGGGCATCACTCCTTGTTCTAATTCTGCATCATAGTCTATGGTTTCGACCATAAAATCATAGGTAGGTTAGGCAGCCATGAAAAATCCTGCTAATAAGAATAATGCTCCTGAAGATGCAATGAACAGTTGGTGTAAATAGTGAAAGGACACTTCTATGTACGCTTTGTTGAGGAATCACCCTCTAGGACATTAACACATGGGTTCGTAAAATATGGCAAGAAATCACTCTCTTAGTGAAACACACACACACACACACAAGCATGACGAGGACTCCTCTAACAAGTTATTCTCTTATGCAAAGTATCATTTAAAGCACAAATACTAGTAGGGCAAGGAATTACCCTTTGCTCCAGTAGCATAAATCCATAATATCATATTGGTTCTAGAGGCACAATCATCATCACACAGACATTCTTCACACCAACATTCACGGCCAGATGGGCAAACAGGGGGCGAGCCACTCCACCATTGGATTGGGGAAATCCCTTCTACTCGTCCAACTTGGTGCAAGTCAACTTGCATGTACCCCAACGCAGGTCGAATCTCACATAGAGATCACATGTTGCACAGGGGAAATCTATACCTGGCCAACCAACTAGAAGACACCAACATGCAACATGTAACGCCCGTCCTTGTGGTGAGACTTTTTACAAAATATTTTAGAAAGGACGACAAGAATTACCGTTCAATTTAAAAATTTTTACTTGCATATCCAGGGTGCAAGACTCTACATTTATAAAATAAAATGTTCTTTAGGATAAGAGAGGTTTACAGCAGAAAACATAAATCTTGAAATAAAAAGGCCTCTCATACATTTAAAATCCATGCCTAGACTTCCGTGCTCTTCCCCATTGGCCGTGTCCGTCCTGATGCGTGCTTATCATCCCTTCCCTGTGAGGGGGGATGGGCATGCATAAAAACTAAAATGAGTATAAGACTCGTAAGCATTACTTCATACAGCTAAATATAACAACATAAGTTTTCATTCATGTATTCATCATTCATACATACTATTACGTGCATGCATACGTGTCATACGTGCGTTCATTTGAAAACATCACTGGAAGGGATTTTTCTTTAAAAGGCTTCATTTTCGTAAACGTTTCTCCTATCAGTGCCTTCATTTCTTCAAGAATATGTGCATTCGTGCATTCGTGCATTCGTGCATTCATACATTCATGCATACATACATTCTTCTTATCACTTTCATAGGCCAGTACACACTATTACGCCCTGTGTGTTGGGGTTAGCGGTCTTCCTTTGGACCTGGACTCCTCCCATCGCCACGGGTTGAGAATCCCTTTTCAGTCAGGGGGCAACACTAGGTGCACTACCAGTACTACTTACCCGGCATTGCAATCTGCCCATTCATTGGTACCCTTTTCATTCATCTGGCCGTTACGTATCTTCATGCATTTCATGCTTTCATGTCTTTCTTGCTTTTCATTCATTTATTCATGTCAGCTCGAAAGAGTTGGAGCTTTCATTCAATTCTTTCTTTCATTTAACAGTCCTTTCATGAGAAAACATTCATTTTCATGAGAAAACATCGTTTGGGGTGTAAGCCCGAAAATCGTCATTTCATGAGAAAAAACATCATTTGGGGCGTAAGCCCAAAAATCGTCTTTCCTTTTTCACTTCATTTCATTCCTATCCTTCATTTAACAATTCGTTTGTGGAAAACGTCATTTAAAACATACATGGGCTTAAACGTCAGCTTTTGTGGCATCCATAAGCATTACCTTGAACGTCGTCTCTCATGGCGTCCATAAACATCACCTCATGGCGCACATGAAAGCGTCGGTTCATAAGATCCATAAAAGCATCCGTTTTCATGCCATTCATGCATTTTCATCAGCTCGTGGATTTTCTTAGAAAATACATACAATAGATACGGCGTATTGTCATCCATTCACATGCGTACAATTAATACTTTGGGTGCGTAAACAGGGGCTGCCAAGGAGGGGCCGTACATACTTATACCTTTGAACACTTAGCGTTTTCTTTCGTAAAACGTCTTTAGTTTCTTTTCGTAAGCATCTTAAAGGAAAAGCGTTTCTTGTATCTTGGAAAACTCTAGAAGAGTATGAACCTAACACTTACCTGGACTCCATGCTACTTGCATATCATGCAGTCCATTCATGTGCTTATCAGATGGTAACCTACATGTATACACATACCTTAGCGTCATTCTCTATCTAATGCATAAGCAACTTAAACTATAAATAGAACTACGCTATATTTGGAACACTCTCCTTCTATCCCGTGCACTTACGTGCCCTTTACTATGCTAAACCCTTCGGGGACCACCTACGGTCACCACATCTTCCAACTTAAAGTCTTGCCTGGAGTGCTCATCCACTAAAGTGAACCCATGATTCACCTTAGGATTAAGACACTAAGACCTCCGTTTTACTCTTCTTATTAACCACATTCTGACGCATGACTTAGACCGACTAAGTCACGCATCCCAATTCTAGACCATACACCCGTCACTATCTTCATGCACCTTAGCCCATACTAATCCTCATTCCCATCCATACAAGCCACACGGTTCTAAGCCAACTCTGCGGCTTAAGCACCGTGTAACTACGTTCCAGATTACACATGTACCTTACCCCTTTATCACCTGAGACCAACATATAACATGTTGACCACCTGCTCGTAGGGACAAGGGCCATACTCCGATACCAACCTTCTCTTAACCTGGCTAGCATGACTCTCCATGCTACCCGACCCTTTTGACAGTTCATCTTAACACTTGACATGACAGGACTCCCTTCGCAACTACGTCTTACGTCACTTCATATAGCTTGAGATTACTCCCAAGCTACACTGTGACCTTGTCATGTCACCTGACATCTTGCTATGTCAACTTCTAACACAACGTGAGTACGGTTCCTCACATACTCCCGTCACATCGTGACATCTCGTCACGTTCCCGTTTACGCCATTCACACTCTAATGCTTCACCCATCATAAGCATGACTGCCAGTAACCACGTCACTTTGCGATGTTGCCCTGTCATACCTCAGCTGCGTACTCTTACACTGGTTCTCTACTTCACCCATCACAAGCACGACTATCAATAGTCATGTCACTTCGTGACATTCCCCAGTCATGCTTCCGCTGTGCACTCTTATTCTTGTTCTACTACTTCATGCCTACTCCAAGCCATAAGTCAAGCATGATGACACCCGTCACCTTAGACTACAGGCCTCACCATAACTACTTCGAGACACTGTTCCATAGTTCCCGACACTACTCACCATGCCCTACGCCCATCAACCACTCAACCATCCTTATCCCTGCGACATGCCACACGGTGTATCGATGTACCTCATGGAGTACACTCCACATATACTCCTTTCACATATGCCACATCACCACTATGACATACTCGCCATATGGTACATCACTCCACCACATAGAGTACACTCCACGTGTACTCCCTTTACATACGCCACATCACCATTATGGCATACTCGTCATATGGTACATCACTCCACCACATAGAGTACATTCCACGTGTACTCCCTTCATACACACTACGCCACATCACCATTATGGCATACTCGCCATATGGTGCATCACTGCACCACATGGAGTACACTTTACGTGTACTCCCTTCACACACACTATGCCACATCACCATTATGGCATACTCGCCATATGGTGCATCAGTCCACCACATGGAGTACACTCCACGTATACTCCATTCACATGCATTAAACCACATCACTATTATGGCATACCCAATCCACGTGTACTCCATTCACATGCATTAAACCACATCACTATTATGGCATACCCACTATATGGTACATCACTTCACCACATAGAGTACACTCCACGTGTACTCTCTTCATACACACTACGCCACATTACCATTATGACATACTCGCCATATGGTACATCACTCCACCACATGGAGTACACTCTGCGTGTACTCTATTCACACGCACTACGCTATATCACCATTATGGCATACCCGCCATATGATGCATCACTCCACCTCATGGAGTACACTTCGCGTGTACTCCCTTCACACACACTACGCCACATCACCATTGTGGCATACTCGCCATATGGTGCATCACTCCACCACATAGAGTACACTCCACGTGTACTCCCTTTACATATGCCACATCACCACTATGGCATACTCACCATATGGTACATCACTCCACCACATAGAGTACATTCCACGTGTACTCCCTTTACATATGCCACATCACCACTATGGCGTACACGCCATATGGTGCATCAATCCACCACATGGAGTACATTCCGCATGTACTCCCCTCATACGCACCATGCCACATCACCATTATGGCTTACTCGCCATATGGTACATCACTCCACCACATAGAGTACACTTTATGTGTACTCGTCCCATTCCACAATACTCCAGGAGGGTATATTTTACATATACTCTCCTTATCCCACACTACACCACACACAAAGTACACTCAGCGTGTAATGTTCCCATTCCACATGCCATGTAACGCCCCGTCCCCGAAGGTCAGGAGAGTTAACTCATGTCACTTAAAAATCATTTTTCTTCCACATAGTACATACTCTAATTTTTCTCTATCGCACAAAATACTCATATATTTACATCACTTACTCCAGAATAACTATTCTAAGACAATACAAAGTCTTAATATAAACATCAATCTTCCAACAAATCACAACATCAGAACACAACAAACTTATTGAATGAAAATTTTCAATACCCATTCTATGCTTAAACCATCATTCTTAACTCTTCTCACCCATGCTCCATATCCTTGATCCTCAACTGAAACATTCAAATCATCTGAAAGAGATGGTGGAGATAAGGGGTGAGTTATCAACAACTCAGTAAGTAGAGAACATATACTAGTATGTAAACATGAGCCTTTTCAGAAAGTTTAGTATGCAGAAACAAAAACATTTTATTTTTATATGCAGATCTCATAAAAACGTATTATCGGAAAATCAGAACGACTTTTTAATCTTTTCATACTCAAAATCAACAATTCATATTTAAGGATCCATTTCACATTCAGAAACGCTTTGGCATAACATAACTGAACATCTTTATTTATCATATCATATACCATGTTTAACCCCCGTGGTAGGGTTGTGCTATCCCCGGCGGCCAAACCAGGCAGTATCATGTGGTGAACTTCCCCTTTTTCAATCTCGGAGCCCCGAGTGTGCACACAGGAAAGAACACGTAAAAAGACCACTTTGTTTCCAAAGTGGGTGCACTCATATCATATCATGGTGGTACCAACCATATCACGTGAATAGTATCATCATATCAAAACCATATTCAGAACAGATAAGTATGCCAAAGTTTTATCATATCCATATCATATCAAAATACGTGAGAAACATATTCATATCATTTCTATTTGATCAAAAACAGATCCAAATCATTTCATATCACATGCATAAAAATTTCAATGATATCATATTCACTCTTTTGCATATTTCAGAAATATGTCAAATATTGCTCATGTCTACACATTTCATGTCAAAAAGCCATTTCTTTTCTCTTTCATACGTATCTCATGAGGGAATGCGAAATATATTCTGAGGTTGTTTTTCACTTTTTCTTTTTAAAACAACATGCACATTTTTACAAACCTACCTCAGTTTATTTCTTTTTATGCAAATCTAGCATAGGAACCCCGCTTACCTGGACGACTTAACTTTTTCAAAATTTTCCTCAAAAATGTCGAGCCGACTATAGATTGTCACCTATAAAAATAATGACGTAATTTTCATAAGTTTCCAATCAATCACGTATTTCGATATTTAAGCCTAAATTTCAGAAATAACCTATTTTAATTCCTCAAAACTTAAAACCCTCGTAATTCCAAAAATATGTCATCACTTTCTAAAATCATCAATAACCGCTACAACCCACGTTATACACAAAACACCAATATTTAAACCCGAATAGCCAACAAATCTCATAGTCTAAACCAATCATACTAACAACTCCATCACCCAATCCAATCAACCCCGTTACTCCTCGGACTCAGTCCGGCAAAACCAATCAGCAGTTAAATACAGTGTAATGTGCTAGTGCAAAATACATTAAATTCAAAAGAATTCTTTGAAAAATACTTACAGTGCTATATAATAATTTCTGGAGGATCACGGAGGCGCAAGAAGTGGAAAAACAGCTGCAAAACAGTGCAAAATACACTGTGTCCGTGGGTCACAAGTACCCACTTTTCAACGGGTGCAAACGAAGACCCGAGATTGATAGGGCAGGGCCTAGGGATGTTGGTGAAGCTAGTGGTGGTGATGGTTGGCCGTGGGTGTCGGCGCAAAGGGTGGTTTAAGGCCAAAAATATCCGAAACGGAAATGGAGTTGGATGTGCTTCACCGGTGACGGATCGGAGGTGGGGTTGGGTCCAATGGGTTGCTCGGAGGTCGAGGATGAAGTGGTGAAGAAATGGTGGCCAATGGTGGTGCAACGGCGGCGCAGCGGCACAAGAGGTGCCGCGGCTTCAATGGGCTCATGGTGGCTAACGGCGGCGCAGCTGGGGCTGGAAATGGAGGGGTGGCTTCGTCGGTGGCTAGGGAAGACAGTGGGCCGGGCGGTGTCGGTCACTGCCAGCTCACGGCGGCGCTGGGAGGGGAAGAAGAATCGGACGGAGGGAGAGAGAAGGCTAGCGTGCGCGTGCGCACGGGAAGGAACCAGGAGAGGAAGAAGAAAAGAAAAGAAGAAAAGAAAAAGGAAGAAAAAGAAAAGAGGAAAGAGAAAATATAGGGAAAGAAATGAGGTCCAATCCTCACATCTTGGGTCACAAAAATGATCTAACGGAAACAATTTTAAAACTGCAAGTGAAGTAAAATAATTCAAACGCAGTGATTAAATTGAAAATAAATAATTAAACCCAATAATAAGTTAATTTAATTTGAGAAGAAATTTAAATGCATAACAATAATTAATTTAAAGAAAGTACTTCAAAAAATAATTTTCGTTAACTAAAAATCATAAAAATAGCCTAATTAAAAATCCAATAATTTTAAAATAAGAGAATAAATTCTAAATCAATAAAAATAATTCATTCATTAAAATACACTAAAATACGGGGTGTTACATGCCACGTCACCAATACAACACATACTCCACAACCACACTACACTGCACAATCCATAACACTTCACAGCACACTACACAGATAAGCCCAACACTTCACTACACATAATGCCCCACACTTCACTACACATAATGCCCAACAATTCACTACACAGAATATCCCAACACAGTAAACTCCACAATACTAACAGCACAGTCCACAACCTAATCAGCTAATCAATATCTAGCATAATTAACGAGGGATAGAGGGTTATACCATCGACGGGATAACCTGTGCGTTGCTCGCTGATCGTCACTGCCGATGATGTCGAAAGTGTAGTACGTGGCGGCTAACCCACGTACGGTGACTGTTTGGGAGTTTGGATAGCTAGGTGTGGTCTTGGAAGGGCTCGTAGTGGCCATGTGATGGTGGCAAGGAGCGGTACACAGCGTATCCAACAGTGTACAGTGGTTGTCCATCACGTGCAGTGGCTACCCACCACATAAAGTGGTGGTTTGGACCTAAGGTTCAACTAAGGGAGGTGCGGTGGAACTCGTAGTGGTGCTGGGGTGGTGCCACGGTGGCTCACAGCGGCGGATCTGGCCACATGGTGGAGGAGAAGTCGTGGGAGAGTGAGAGAGAGTGTGCGTGCATGGGTGGCAGATCGGCGAAATGGGTGGTCGGGATATGTTGGTGGTGGCTAGAGGAGGCTGGAGATGGTGGTCATCTGCTGTGGGTGGCGGTCTACGGTGGTGGAGGGAGGAGAACCCGTGCATTGGAGAAGGGAGAAGTCCGTGCGGTGGAGGGAGGCTATGGGCCTCGGGTCAGGTGGTGGAGGAAGGGGGAGGCTAGGAGGTGCATGTGGTGGTGTCTGGTGGCCAAGGTGGCCGCGCATGGCGGCACTAGGAGCGTGCACAGTGAACCTGTGCATGGAGGAGCTACGAACGTGCATGGGAGGAAGGTGGCCGTGAGGTGGAATCTGAGCTTGCTGGAGGGTGATGGCCTGTGTGAGGGGAAGCTGCTGTGGAGGTGGTGGCGCCAAAAGACTGCGCACGGCAGCGCAGTAAGCACTAAGCTCGTTCGGGCTGTGCATGGCCAGTAGAGAGGAAGAGAGAGTGTGCGAGAGAGAGATTGGTGTGGGGAGGCTCGCCGGAGTGAGAGAAGGTCAATGGTGGCAGAGGTGAGACTCACCGGCGCACAGCTGCGTCGGGCTAGGCAGTGGAAGACGCGGCTTGGAGAGGAACAGCGTACTACGTACGCGAGCTAAGGGAGGGAGGAGAGACAGAGAGTTGGGGAAAAGTGAGGGAGAAAGAGAGGGGGTCTGGGTATATAATCCAGTCCCTCGTCTGGGGATCCTCAAAACGATCTAACGATGAGAGATTAAAACATTGATTTGAAAATGCGTAAACATTAACTTAATTAAAAGCACTTAGAGGAATTAAGGTAGAATATTATTTAAACTAACTTTAGTTTATAAAATAATATTCCTTCATCATTAATAAAATGATGAAGTCTTATTTAACATATTTAAAAGGATAAAACCATTTAATTAATTAAAGCTTTCAACATAATTTAAATCTCATAATATCTTAAAATTGTTGAAATTATAATATTTTTGGAGCACTTCAAGAATATTATAATTGTTGTATTTAAAATAAATCTTAATTCAATAACACTGAAAATACTCTTTATAAATATTTTCAACATATTTTAAATACTGGGCGTGCCCTAGAAGTCACAAGATATCTTTTGAAACACGCCATCGTGGTTCGACACGCATGGCGAGTCTAGCAGTCGCTAGATAGAAGGGCAGACAATTCACATAATCTCTGCCCTTAGGATTTGCTTTCGTCACAAAGAATGAACGTACGCCAGAAAGAAGAAGCGTATGTAAGAAGGAAGGAGTGGGGTATTACACACCAACTATCAGGTGAGGCCAACACGATACCACCCCACCCCAATCATTCACGGGGAATCCCTCTACCCATTTGAAGCTCGTGGCAATGTCCCACAGGAATGGGCACGGGGAACTCCATTTCATCCCATGAGATTGATGCATGGTACACATACTCACACAAAGATATAGATACATACACCAAGATCATGAACCAATGAAAAATAATAAACACATTCAAAGTCTCAGAAAATAGGAAATAGACATAAGATAAACATAATGCTCCAAAACATTTATGCCAGACAAGGGTGGGGGAGGTTACAGAAAATGAAAATGCCTCTTACATACAACATTCACCCCACTTTCCCCACTCTTGTCTTAGAAGCTAACCTATCTCACAATGTCGAGTTCGCTACTTAGTTGCGTCGCTCCCCTTCTTGTTCCCACTGTAGATTTTGGCTACATGAGGTCTCAAGTATATAAGATCGTAAAGTGAGATTTTGTCCCATTTCCAATTCCCTTTTATAGGGTGGGACTGTTACACGTTCTTCTAACACATCTTTAACTTTAGGTATGCTTGAATAGGCATCCTTTGGCCTTGGCTATTGTACTGCAGAATGATAGAGACAAACAACAGGGCGTGGTCCATCATTCCGTATGGTCTGCCAACTCCTTAGTCCATCCTTGAGTGAGAGTCTTCCACGTGGCGTCAGGCCATACCTTTGGGTTCAAATTAGGTGAAGTGTAAGCTTTTATGTACGACAATACCACTCTTCTAAACATCTTCCTTGTTGTTCCGGAAAGCTCCCATGCATACTTAATTTGGGCTCTCCTAGACCATTGCTCGCCCTGGGCAACTAGCTCTTGTCTCATCAGAGCCACCGGCCTCTTCAAATCTTCATTCTCGCCTTCTCAGTAGGAAAATTTTCTAGTTTTCCTATCATGATAGGAGACACTCATCTCCACCTCACTCTGGGACTCATATGCCAGAATGTCTACAAGGTGCATGCTTGCCCACATGTTGGACTAGCTACACTTTGCGGCATCCGTATTTATTCTCCTCGCCACACCAATGGAGTGTCTATCATCTTTTCCTTCCACTCAACTCCATTGGTGGTCTATCCCTTCGCACTAGCGGGCCTTCATAGTGACAGTTGATGTGGCAAGCTAAAGTTGGTCCAAGTAGGTCCCAAATATCTTTGTCTTTGACCTAAGATGATGTGTATAAAGCAACCAATGGTGTGGCTCCTATTTAAAAATAACACAGGTGTTTTGCCACTACTAAGTGCTGTTCTTGAATTACTTTTAGGGATCCTAAAAGTAACTAATTCATCTTCCTTTTGTCTACAAAATATTTCTAGAGCAAGTTATCAATTTTCTATGTCTGTTCTCTCTCTCACTTTGGTACGTGATTGGTCTAAAGTCTACAAGTTCTCACGTTCGCTTTCTTTAGATGTCAATTATTTATTATTTTAATTTTAATTTTTCCATTTGTGTCACTTCTATCCATCTTGCATAATCGACACCCAAAGTTTTGCTACAATCACTACATTATTCTTTGAGTGTAATCAAGTCAGACTGACAGAGAGAGAGAGAGAGAGAGGGAGAAGAGAGAATGAGCTGATTACTTGGCGTTAGCTTTGCACGGTGGCAAAGATGGTAAGTGGCAGCTCTGCTTAAAAATCCAAAGAAACTATTTTCTTTGCCCAACTTGACAAGGGAAAGAAATACGGAGAATAGAGAGAGGCTCAATTGATGGAGTTTATAGGGTGTGGGTAATTGCAATTTTGGGATAAAAGGGGCATGTTTTTGTTTTAATGTAATGCTTAACGTCAGAATGTTTACGATGTAGCAAAATATGGTTGCATAACACTAACAAGTTCGAACATAAAAAGCATCCTATTTGAATGTTATTACCTTTTCCATCAGCTTAAAGTTTTGGGATAAGTGGTGATTTCACATAATATTAGAGCAAGGGTCTTAAATTCAAACTTTGTCTATACACTCTACCTCATTTAATTAAATATTCAACATGTTGTGCCCACTCATTGAGGGAGAATTTGGCCCACACATGAGGAGGAGTGTTAACACAAATATAAATGATTAAATTAATCTATCTCCATCAGTTTAATTTTTTGAGACAAGTGGTGATTTCACATTATTGCACCTTTTTCTCAAGTTATTATTTTTGTGTGAATGAATTTCTATGAAAACTGTGACGTCTCAACATCCGCTTGGAATGAAAAAGAGATTTGGAGCATTGGGACATACAACACATGGTTATATACCCCATTTCATGACAGTTAATATGCAATGCATCCTAGTATGCATCTAGCAGTATGCAATAATCGCAGCAAAATTAAGGATGACAAAAATATTTGATGCCAGAATGATCTAAACATCCCAATGATTAATAAACCATAATTAGATAATATAGATACTTCCTCACTTAAGAGGTCCACATAAGTTGAACAAAAGTGGGAGATAGAATCTCCTTAATATAGATATTACATAGTCTTATCAACTCTCTCAGCCTCTTCTCAGGATCAGGCTCATCATCAACCATTTGAAGCCAGCAGTTCATTTTGCTCATCATATGACACAACTTCTATCATTCTTGGGGAAATGGTAGTGCGACTACCACAGTAAGATTTCTTGAAATTTTAGTAAGTTAAATAACCAACTTGTACAAATATAATATATGCATGATACATGATAAACATGAGATGCATGCTAGATGTGCAGAAAAAAATCTGTATTTGTCTCCCATCGAGATTTCTCAACATCTTCTAGAAAAAACACTTTGATGCACCTTTACTTCGAGAGAACATTTCGTGCTTCATCATTTAAAAACATAACATCTTTTTTTATTCATTAGAAACATCATCAATATGTGGTAGCAACATGATTCCCCATATGCACCGTGAGTAGCTACCGGTGACCGTAGCACAACTTAAGTTGATACTATGTAATTAGAGGTGCACAAATAATATTCAATGCATTGATCATACTTATATACTCAGGCCATCCAACTTAAACATATCAAGAGTATTCATTCATCGCGATATCCACCAGCATTAGGCATCATATTCATATAACAACGTCCTGGAATCCTTTAAAGAGGACCCAATAGATGCTCGTTGACTGTTTTTCATCAAATCAGAGATTACCACTATTTTTACTCAGTCCAGAGTGGACAAAAGAGTTCCATTAGGATAATCCCCCATCCTAGCATTGGGGTCATGATGAGTGTACGAAAGTGCACTCTAAATACCCTATTATTGGACTAAAATGCTAAAATGAGAATGTAAATCATAAGAATTAATGTGTATTCTTGAATTGAGTTTCTATTGACTTTGGAATACTCTTGAGTAGATTTTTATGTTTAATTTCAAAGTCTATAAAAGAGCAAGTCCAAACCCAGTCCAAACCCAGCTTTGGTGTGTCTCTCTGTGGAATCGACACCCAAAAGCTGTACTACAACTACTGCGTTATTCTTTGAGCGTAATCAAATTTTGGTGAAAAAACATTTTCATGCTATGCTTATGACAAAAAAGTAGTACATGACATGTGCTCATTTGATAACATGTAGCATATTTGATGCAAAAATGACATTTTCATATGGCATGCTAAAATGGTGCAAACTTCACATGTCATATAAGCAAGTTACCAAATGCTCAATGTATTATATGATATTTCATGCTAGATGGCATTTATATTATGAATGCGGCGTTTAAGTAATAATCATAAATAAATTATCAATGGGTAAGTTAGAAGCTAACTTACAAACTTCTCGAATGTTTTAGGAAATTGGTGCCACTGTAATAAGAATTATTCTAAGTTCTAAATTGCATATGTAAGGAAGGTGTTCATAATCAAAGATGTTCAAATAATATTTACGAAATTGCCCCTATAATTTCCCAAAATTGCCACTAAGGCCCTAAACTTTTAATATTAGAAATTTGGTCCCAAATTTCACCAAATTCCACAAACATCATATATGTTATGTTCTAAATTGACATATGACCTTAGAATTGCAAGAATCAATCAACTTCTATGTCAAAACCTTGCAACCGGTGGCATGCAATTTGGTGACCATTTTTTTGATTTCAAGCCTATAGCTTGTGTGATCAAATTCCTTCCATAAATTTGATCTTGGAACATGTTTACAACTTAGATTTATGCCATAGTTCATACCAACACTTAGGCATTGAATAACACCAAATTGTCCAAAAACCTTCAAATCGTGTGCATGCATGATGTTTCTAGCTTCTCTTGTCAATGCAAGATTTAAAGCCTAAATGAATTATGCATTTCAATACCTAACATGATGATAACTGGTTTCTAAAGGTTCATAAGGCCATCTTTGAGGAAATAGATCATGATATGTCAAGGTTACTAACAGACAAGTGGAAGCCATATGGTTAGATGATCAATACGATATTGACTTATAAACCTATTATGACATATTTTTTTCCTCAAATTTAAACCTTCAATCAAATATTCAAGATGCTAACTACACTTAAGGTAACATATCAAATAATGTCATAGCTAAAATTTCATATCAAAACAATATATACATGTCAAACATCAAATCTTGCTGAAATGCATCAGTTTGAGTAAAACCTTTTATAATTTAATCAAATCCCCATTCTCATGCTATAATTGAAAGCCTAACATGTCATACTAACACCCATAAAGAGATAAGACAATATTACTTATAGAAATCATGACCCTTGAGCCCTCAAAAATTAACTCACTTCAAGAACTTCACTCAAGCCACTCGGTTTCAACCTTTTCTCACACTTTGAGTGATTTGCTCTCAAGAACACTAGAGGAAGGCTAGAGGAAATTGTGTGAAAGAGGGAGGGGTGAAATGAGATATTTATAGGACTCCATGGAGGGTTGAGGGGTGAAGGGGCGTTCGGTTTGCCTAAAAGGGTGTCGGAGGTGATTGGTGGAGGTGGGTGATGGAGTGTTGAGTGCACAATTCAGGTGTGTCATCACGTTGGTCAGTTGAATAGTGATCTAAGGCACTTTATTACTTCATGTAAAGGAGCTAGAGGGAGGGCATAGGTGCAGGGCTGAGCAGTTCCAAAATTCAAAACAAAAACACAGAAAATGCATGTGATGGCCAACAATTTTAACCTCCAAAGCTGTCCAGATTTTTTATCATCTTTTGTCCCATCTTTGTGACTTGTTTTGATGGCATGATAACCTATATTTGGTAGCTTATCCAGGTGAGGAAAAGAGGTATGAGTGGCTGCCATTTGATAATGTTTGAGCAAAAAATGAAAGAGATGAGTTGGTGATGGATTTTAATTGAGTGGCTCAAGTATGCCTCTCCAATTGCCAATCAATTTTGTTGCCTTAGGGTGACATTTAGACAAGCATGCACTTGAGTGTTTTGAATCACTTCTATGGGACTAAAGGGCAGAGGTGGTGGCATGAGGAGGTGGGACAATTAAGTGCAGAAAATTCTAGAAGATGGAGGTGCATTCTGTTTAGTCAAGACCTCAAGTTCCAAAGTGAATAGTTGGGTTTTTGGCTTTGTTTCTTGGAATTATTTTGTAAACTTGATAGGTTTGATTATTATGTGATATCATGAGGATTAAATGGGTATAAATCCTCTTGAACACTGGTTGAAAAGGCATTGCTTTTTGGGTGGTTTAAGGAAGGGTCACATGGTTTGCTTCAAGTGTGCCAATTAGTGGGTTTAGTTGGCATTCACATGCCTTTGCTTCAAGTGACATGGGTTGGGTTAATTCTAACCTTCAAGGGTTGTCTAAGAGTGATGAAAAACAAATGTAAAAGACAAGAATTTCAGAATTAAAACTATGAAGAAAAGAGTTTCAAGAAAACTATGCAAGTCATGATGCTTGATTTACTATTCATGGGCGAGATGAATAGTAATCTTAACTCAAGTTAAAAACTTTACCAAGGTTGAAGGAGAACCCTAGGGGCATGTGATTGGGGCTTGGGTAAGATGGAAACCAATTGTATGGTGTATGTGGATCCCATTTAAAAGTGTGAAATGAAATACAAGGCTTGGGCTTCAAGTGTTGGGCTTTTATTGGGCCCTATGAACAAGCCTTTGTTGTGGACTTATCCATGGGCTTTATGTCCAGATTTACTGGGCCTATCCTTGGCCTCAATAGTCCACTAGGTTGGGTCCCAAATTTAGGTCTTTCTTCAATTGGGCCAATAGCCTTGAATCATATTAAGTTAGGCCCAACAACCTTATGCTTACTAGGTGGGGCCTAATATCTTATGTCTAATAAGTTAGGCCTATAGTCTTATGTCTAACAAGTTGGGCTTAAGTCTTGGTGTCTTTCCATAGCCCTCTTACCTAATAGCTAGGGCCCTTATTAAACCAATCTCTTGGGCCTTCACAAATTCATCTAACATTTAACCCAAATTACTTAGCCCATTAATGTGGGAAACTTCCAATATGCCATGTGTCATTCCACTATTAGCCTCTTGGCTTCTTATCCTCAAAATTACTAGAGCACTAAAATCTAAATATACTAACTAAGTTGATAATGTAAACTTCTTTGCTATCTCAAACTCCTAAAATTTGTTCTTTTTTCTCAAATAATCCAACTTCTAATTAGCTAGGGTCATGATTACTATGGCCAAGATCCAAGGAGCTTTTTAGGTGAGATGTCACAAAAACAATATATATCTAACTTTAAAATCTTTTGTTCGAACGTCATTTCTTTCACATTCAAATGCTTTGCACACACAATTACTCAAATGCAAAACTATTCATTTGAACGTTGCCTGTAGGGCTGCAAATGAATAGAGCAACTCGTGAATAATTCGAGCTCGGCTCGTGTATACTTGATTCAAACTCGGTTCATTTAATGAATGAGATGTTTGTAAACACTAATATAGGTTCAAAAATTAAATGAGCAAAACTCGTATAAACTTGGCTCGACTCGGTTTAAACTCGTGAAAAAAACTCGTATAAGCTCAGCTTGACTCGTTTGAACTTGTTTTGAAGCTAGTAATATGTTTTTATATAGATATGTTACATATATTACATGTTAGTTATATTTTATACACTTAATTATATATTATTAATTTATTTATAGTTTACCTTATTTAATATATATAAATATATGTTATGTTCCCAAAATGTGTATAGGATAATTTGTATAATAATATATCATACAAGTACAACAATTGATTTATTATATTATCTGTATGTATTAAATAATTTAGTTTATTAAATTTATCTTGTGTATTATTCTTTTAATTTATAACTATAAGTTATTTTTATAAAAAAGTTATAACATAAAAGAATTTTGAATCAAAATTATTTGGTTGAATAGTTAAATGGTTTAATTTTTTTTCTAAAATTTAAAAATATTTTATTAATTAAAAGATAAGATTCATAAATCTGCAAATAAAAAATCGAGTTCGAGCTCGAGCTACTCAAGCTCGAGTCGTTTGTTTATTTTTAGTCGAGCTCGAGTCGAATTTGAACAACATTAATGGTTACCAAACCGAGTTCTAACAAGGATATTCGCATTTTATTCAAGTTCAAGCCGAGTCCAAACAAGCAAGTAATTGAGGTCAAGTACCCTTGTTCGAATTCAACTAGACTCGGTTTGTTTGCAGCCCAAATTCTTTGTGTATTTGAACTTTTGTAGTCTACGTTCAAAGATAGTGGCATCCTAAACGACGCCAATTAATTGATTACCTTCGATTATGTCACTTTTTACGTGCGAATGTACTAACATCACAAAAAATATTGTTTGAAACTAAATATTATATGTTGGAAAATTTTAAAAATTTTTCAGTTCTTACTTACAGTTTTCACAATTTGTCAAAAATTACTATCTTATGTGGCAAATTTAATTCCATCAGAAATTGGAAACCATTACAAAAAGAAATTTCTATTGTAGTGAGTATTTCGTCTTATGGCCTTGTTTTCCGCAAAACTCGGCTATGTTTGGATGTTAAGTTGTCCAAAATGATCTGTAAATAGTAATGAAAAAATAATAAAAATAATAAATAAGAATAAAAAAGCCATGAATAGTTTATAAATAGTAATGAATAGTAACGAAGTAATGAGTAAGACAGCCTATATCACTGTTTCACCTCCAAAACCTCTAGTCGTGAACGAGACTTCGTGATTTTATACCACAAAATGTAGGAGCTTAATTGATTTTGTCCATAGATCAGTATCATGAGAAGTATGAGTTTTATTAGACTTTATTACCATAATACCGTCGAAGTGAAGGAGAAACACGTTACCCTTTAAATTTCTGAGTCCTTAGTACAAGGAAATGAGGAGGAAGTCTTAGGCCTTGTTTGGCAACAGAGATGAGATGAGAATCTCAAAACTTCTCATAGTTTCATTCTCAAACATTACTCAAGCACAAAATATTTCTCAACTTCAAATCTTTAACTTTTTCATCTAATTATTACCTAATCATTACAAAATTCACTGCAACACAATTTGTCTTTTGTGACAGAGGAAACCGTCACCAAAACTTGCCAAAACATCACTAAAGATATTTGGTGACTGTTTGAAACCATCACCACGACCGTCACTTAATGTGCGTCACAGAAAACAATTGGTGAAGGTTTACTGTTGAACCGTCACTAAAAATATTTTTAGTCACGGTTGGAGGTGTTCAGTTTGGTTGAACATTCAAACGTTCCCTTTTTTTGTGACAGTTGAGAACTGTCACAGAAAGTAACGTTCGAACGTCCAATTGAATGTTCGAACGGTAACCCGACTGCTTGACGTTTGAATGAGAGAAGTTGACGTTCGTTGATTGTAGTTCTAACAGATCATATTTACATTCAAACATTTATGCATCCGAACGTTAATTATAATAAACGTTCGAATATCCGTTCGAACGTTAACAGAAGAATGTTCAAACGTAACGAGTTTAACGTTCGAACGTTATTTCGAATGTAAACGAAGGAGCATTCAAATGCAAGTGGTACATTCAAAGGTTTGTTCGAATGTTAATCGTTTAATCATTCGAACGTTTTGTTCATTTGAGGGTCAGTACGTTCGAACGTAGATGCCTACGTTTGAATGTTACTATACAATTTTATGTATTCACGTTCGAACGTTGGTTCAAATGTGAACCAATGTTCGAACATTTTTACTTTACATTCGAACGTACAGATAAGAAATATTAATTTCACAAAATTTAAAAGCATGCCAATTGTATCATATTACATAACATCAATTAACAAATAACAATGTCTTATAAAAATTTAAAATTAGATATTAAAACTAGCCACCACTACTAATAAAATTTATTTCTTCTTTTTTCCTCGCCCACCGTGATTCTGTTGCAACGACATAACTCGCTCCATTTGCACCATCATCTCCCGTTGCACTTGCTCTTGGACTTCACTGCGTATTCTTTCCTCCTGGTCTCTATGTTGGTCCTGCAAATACGTCTCTAAATGAGACTGTCGCTCTAAGAGAGACTCTAACTCTTGCTGTCTCGACCTCATATATTCATTCTCACGCCGTGCAGCTTCTAAATCTTTGATAAGATTATTAATTTGTCAAGTCAATAAGGTTGAGGAGGATGAACATCTATGCTTGATAGATCGTCTCAAACCTCTTGCCATACTAGACTGCGACCCGAGCACTTGAGTGAATATGTCTATGTCACTAGGAGAGGATTCCCCAGAAGCCGACTGTATCTCCACAATTTTTTCCTGCAATTTGAAAGGTAATGATCGTTAATAAGTAACGTATTAAAAGAAATACAAATAAAACATAAATTATTCACATGTTACATAATTTATTTAACAAAATTAACATTGCTTAAATAATTATCTATAGCGATAGGATCCATCCACTCACTATGCTCATTAGTGTGAGCAGCAGCATGGACATCAATGAGGAAAAAGTTTTCAGGATCATCACGTTTCTAACAAAGGAACATTAGCAATTTTAAAAAGATAATATTAGTACTTAAATAAAATAATATCAGAAAAATAAATTAATTCTACAATTTTTTAATTACTATTTTTCAGTAAGACGGTGGAATGACCTTGAACCGGTACGATGGTGGATAGTCAGAGCAGATCTATTCTATGCATTTGTATAACTCAAGTACTACAAAATATATTAAGAATGTTAATTGTAATATGTATACATATAATATATAGAACGAATATGAATGTAAATACTTAAAAGATATAAATGTAAAATACCTGATAATCTGGAGATGCAAAAAGATCACAACACTTTCTCCAATCATCTGACTTCATCTACTGGAAAGGAGATTGCGCAGCCTCTTCCAACGTCTCAAACTTCTTAAAGTGGTCATGACATTATCCCTTGTGACGTCGGAATAGTGTAACCAACAATTCATTCACAGTTCTCAAATTCTCGCTACGGCTAAAGTCGAGGTCGAATTCATCCTAACAAGTGAATCAAGTAAAAAATATGATATATTAATCTAGGTGAAAAAAATGTACTCTCAAAGTAAACTCACCAGCACACGGCTTCGAATGTGCTCCTTAATCTCATTTGGAACATCTTGCCATAAGCGCACATAACATGGAGCATAAGCTCGAACTATTGTGCCAATATAGGAGGAAAGCACTGCTGCATTATCATCCACTCCTCTAGTGGAATTATTAGGAATAGTGATCTTGAGTTTTCCGTGTCTTCTATTTTTCTCGAGAGAGATATCACGTGTATAGCCACGACTGCGACGTGCAGATGCATCAACTACATGATAATAGATAATATAATTATAGTTATATAGTTATTGAGACAAAAGTATTAACTATATAATTAATTATCAACGACAATATTTCCTTACTAGTAGGTGTCGACTGGCTGTTGTTCTCTTGCTTGTTAACTTGATCTTCAGGAGAGGATTCCTCGAATGGGGAGTCCTCAATGGGTTCGGGACTTTGACTTGGCGGAGGCACATTTTTTTGTTGTCGTTTTGGCGGCGTTCTTGAAAATAATTAATTATATCAAAGAAAATTATTTAGAAGAAATTATGAAAATTCAAGATATTTTGTAGTCACTTATATGAATAAAATATATAGTACATTTATTCTTCATCTTCGGATGTATTCTCCATGCTTGTTTCAGAATCTCCCTCAGTAACATCTTCATCATAATCATGCGCCTCTTCTTCATCCTCCTTATCCACCTCCTAGTCGGATTATGGTTCGTCTTCATCTTCTGATTCTTCTTCTTCTTCCTCCTCACTTACTTGAATTGAATGATCATTTAATACGGACGGGTCGAGATGGACAGGTGGGACATCCTCTCTACACAAGGGGAGCAACTAGAGTGCACCGAGGTCAACAAACAAGTTAATACCCCCTCCATCTTCCTGGTATGCCTCTACAATCAAAGTGCATCTTCATCTCCACTATTCTCGTAATCTGCACTCGTTCCTGCTTCATATATATTTCGAGGGATAAATTTTTGTACGACTCGTCAAGTTATCTTTCCACTATCTTCATCAGCACTTTTCATTGGATCAATCAAGTAATAGACTTGGGTAGCTTGACAAGCCAATACAAATAGATCATCTTCGTACTATTTAGATGCAGCATTGACACTCGTAAAGTGATTATCCCTATGTATCGAAACCCGACCACTGCCTAGATCCCACCAATCACATTTAAAGACATATGTTACAGACCCACCTAGATATTTCAATCCAATAATATCACTTTTGACACCATAATAGTCAATATCATCTGTTCCATGACTTCCCTTGACCAACACACCAGAGTTTTGAGTCTTTCTATTACGTTCACGGTCCAAAGTATGGAATTTATAATCTCGAACCATGCATGCAGTGTATCGAAGTGCTCTATTTGAGAGACCACGGGTCAATGCATACAATTCAAAAGAAATTGATCCGAAATCACGAGCACGTCGTTCCAAAATTTAACAATTGAAATAGTATATATTTATTATTTCATTATCCAGAGTTAAAAGTTTCAAAATATAACATATATATAATTTTAGTTCATACACGTTCTTCAAACCATCCGGGAAATTCTTCCTCGTGTCTTGCATCTATGTTTTCTACATCTTCCGTTCTAAGTTTGTCAATGTGCTCACTGTTATAGATAAATGCAAAAGAAGTTTATTTTTAGCACAACAGTTATAGTTAAACTTGAAGAACATTAGAATTATTCGAAGCACGGAAAGACATACCTGAGATAATCATCAATCTCTCGGCAATTATTTAGCACATACCACCGAGCTTTACCAACTCTCCATCAATTAAATCGTAGCCCGTTTGTGCACCCAAGGGTCGTACATTCTGGGAAAACACTAATAGCTCACGAGGAGACGGAGCAGCAATATCAGCATTTCTCTCTTGACGATTAAATCGTGTCTCAACACCACAAAAATATAGAGAGTAAAATGTTAACCATTCATCGTGTATATAACCCTCAGCTCTGGCTTTATTCCCAAAAGTGCGCTTCAGTCGACCCAAATATCTTTCAACTAGATACATGCAACGGAACTGCACCGGTCCACCCAACAGTACCTCTCGCAGTAAATGTATTGTTAAATGGACAATGACATCAAAAAATGATGGTGGAAAGATCTGTTCGAATTTACATAGTATAGTAGCAATGTCTTTTTCCAATTTCTGCAATACATCTCGATTTACTACCCGAGCGCACAAATCCTTAAAAAACATACAAAGTTCGGATATGGCGACACGTACATTAGATGTCAGCTTCCCACGAATTCCCACAGGTAATAACATCTGCAAAAATACGTGACAGTCATGAATTTTCAATACATTGATTTTCCAGTCATCAGGACGCACGCATCTACCAATATTTGAAGCATAACCATCTAACAACTTCACACCTTGCAACCATTTGCAGAAGTCCATCCTCTCCTCCCTCATCATTGTAAAACATGCATGCGACATGACCACCCTATTGCCTTCCACCCGCAAATGTAGATTATGATTCCCATTCTATTAAGATCTTTTCTCGTCTTGATCGTGTCCTTCGTCTTTTTGTTAATGCTCATCAATGTACCAAGTATATTATCACAAATATTCTTCTCTATGTGCATTACATCCAAACTATGTCGCAACATACAGGATGGCCAATACGACAAGTAAAAAAAAAATACTACGCATTGTCCAATTCAATTCTGTTGTGCCTCGTTTTCTCTTATTCTTTCCTAGACCTTTGCCAAAATTGTTCGCACTAACATGTACCAGTTGTTCCATTATCTCTTTCCCATACAGCTCTTTTGGAGCAATTATATCCTCTACTCTACTATCAAACTTAGCACATTCTCTTCTCCATGCATGATTTGCTAGTAGATAACGTTGATGACCCATGAAAAACAACTTCTGAGAATATTTTAACCACTCACTAGTAGTTTCTTTATTACATTTCAGACACACTAACTTCCCTTTCGTACTCCAGCCGGAAAGATTTCCATATGCCAGGAAGTCATTTATGGTCCACATTACCGCAACATGCATATGAAAAGATGTCGACGTGGATGCATCATAAGTTCTAATGCCTGTTTCTCATAACTCGTTCAGCTCTTTAATCAACGGCTGCATGAATACGTCAATGTCATTCCCAGGTGATCTCGGGCCGGGGATAAGTAAAGTTAACAAAAATTTGGCCGCCTTCATGCACCTCCATGGTGGAATATTGTATGGAATCAACACTACGGGCCAAGTGCTATAACTTGTACTCATATTCCCAAAAGGGTTGAATTTATCAGTTGTGAGTCTCAGGCGCACGTTTCGAGCTTCTATCCCAAACTTTGGATATTGATTATCGAAAGACTGCCACGCAAGTGAGTCAGCTGGGTGCCTCATATATGCATCATCCTTAACCCTTTTTCTCCTCGTGCCACCTCATTTCGTGAGATGTTTTCTTACACATATATAGTCTTTGCAACCTAGATCTCAAGGGAAAATACCGCAACACCTTAACCGGCACGTTTTCCTTACTCTTCCATCTTGACTCTCCACATACAAGACATGCTTATTTCTCCTTGTTCTCCTTCCAGAACAAAACACAATCATTCTTGCATGCATGTATGGACTTGTACTCAAATCCTAATCCCTTTCTCAACTACTTCGCTTCATAAAAGTTCTTGGACAATGCAGACCCTTCGGGAAGCACCTCATTAAATAAGTACAATACCATGTTTATTGCTTTCGTCAACATCCCACACAATGACTTAATGTGAAGCAATAGCACAATAAACGATATTTTGTAATGTTTTGTACAGCTTGGATAAAGCTCGTGCTTTGCATCTTCCCACATTGAAGTGAAATTTTCACAATCAGTCCCTTTGCCACTTGAGGCATTGTCGTCAACCTCATCCATAAACATCCATGCTCTAATGTCACCCAACATCTCTTCCATCTCATCCTGCTCATAATCATCATCCATGTGCCGCAAATAATTGTGATGATCGACCAATACATTTACTGACTATTCATACGACTCACCATGCAGTACCCATCGGGTATACCTCAAATCCATACCGTTCACAAATATATGACTTTCTACTTCATCCAACCCTATCGCACACAAATTTTTACACCATCGACATAGAGACTTAATGTAACCACGACTATAAGCAGAGACCCGTGCAAAATCAATGAAGGTTCTTACTCCACGCGCATAGGGTACGTAATCCTTTCCAAGTCTAACGTCCAGACGTTTCCAATTTTTGTCCATTTCTAATAACATCTATATATTAATAACAAGTACATAGAAAATTCACATGCATGTATGCTCCAATTCTCATTGTTTTTTTGATAAAGTAGTTGGTCTTATCCCATTCGAGATTATATTATCCATATTGCACAAATCTCGTCACTCTACTACTTTCCACGTTAGCAGAAATTTTGACAGCACCTCTCCATAGTTCTCCAAGTATACATGTTCAAATAGAGGGATTGTGACCCCCCGAATAGTATAACCGAAGAACATTAGAGGAAGATACCGAAACTTCACATTACACGTGGAAAGTAAGAGTAACAAAAATGTGCAATATAGATAATATAATCCCAAACTGTCCACACTGGACAATTCAAGAATTAGTGGACATATAAATGTACACTAATTCCCAAACGGGTCTAAGATTATTTATGCAATGTCACAACATATCTATCAAAAAACACTACAAACAATATCTCCATGTCGTTTGAATTAAAAATATCACATTCTGGTAGTGTTATATTGTTAAATTAGAGAGAGATAAAAGATTATGTGAACAAGTTTCCTTTCAGTACACAACAAGAGAGAATGATGTTGAAGAAATGTCTAAATTTTAGTTTAATTACTTAACCGTCACAAACTATCCGACCTTGACAACTCTCAAGGCCGGAGAGACTTTGAGAGTCAAGTAATTACATTTCTTCAAGATCATTCTTTCTCGGGGTGTACAAGACACGAAACTTGGTTACATATTCTTTCATTTCTCTCTAGTTTAACAATATAACACAATACGAATGTGACATTGTTAATTTATAAAAAAAAATAAAAATTAATAGTTATGGAATCGAAACTTTAGATTTTTCAACAGGCAACAAAGCTTTTTTATAGTGATTTTGGATTGGCTAGGGCTATCCTATACGAAATATTATAATGATTGATCTCGGATTATTATTCCTAAATTATAATTTTAATTGTTATTATATATCTTAGGACATTGTTAATTGATACCTATGTAATTTTAATTCTTATTATATAATTGTTATATATAATTTTAATTATTATTATTCCTAAAGTATATTTATATAGACAATAAGTATATAATTTCTATATAAACATTTATTTGATCCTTATTTATTTACTATCTAGTTTATCATAAATAAGTATATTTATTTATTCCAACTCTCTACTTAGTTTGTAGGTTCAACACTTTTTCCTTGAAGAGTATTTTGCTTTCTTTATTTTCCTATATATATATATTTAATAATATAATGGTTTGGAACCTCACAATAGTAAGAATATTTAATAAGTAATTGTTAATTATAGTTATTGTATGTATATATTATACTTTATATATAGTTAAGTTATATACTTCTTTTTTCTTCCTTTTAAAATAAAATTTTATACTATAGTTATAACTTGAATAATAATCATATTCTAACTAAATTAGTATGAATATTAAATGTTAAATATTAAGTCTCATATTAAATGGATATTAATTGTTTTTAATATTTACTTAAATTAAGAGTCTAATCTTATAATTTTCTTGTTAAAGAAAAAATTCAAAAAACACAAAAACATTCACATAAATACTAAAAACTAAACACAATATATTTCTAACCATGTAAACATATTCAAACAAAATTTACAAAAAATAATCATAATTATTTCAAGAGTAAGCATAAAATCACATGTACATGTATTAATATATTCATAAACTTGAGAAATATAACTAGCACTCACAAATTCTTCAAAACCAAAAAATATTATATCAAAATTTTCACATAAATCCAAAACCTAAAGACAATATATTTCTAACCATGTAAACATATTCAAACAAAATTCACAGACAATAATCACAATATTTCAAATCTATATCACAGTATATTCACAATATTCTCAAAACAATATTTATACACATATTAATTCACCAATGAATACCATAAACTCACAAACTATTCAAAAACTATACAAATAATAATTACAATATTTCAAGAGTAAGCATAAAATGTATAAACACATTGCTAAAGTTTAGAAATATACCTAGCACTCACAATATACTCTTACAAATCAAAAGCTTCCAACTTCCCAAAACAACCAATCCTTCAAAAAAATACAACACTAACTCATTAGAAATATATATAATAAAAACACAAGACAAATACCAAAAAATTCAGGAAAATATAAAAGAAAAATAATTTTTTCTTACCAAAGCTCAACTCAACTCTCACTCTAACACTCTCTATATCTCTCTCTCTCTCTCTAACCCACATCCCTCTCTCACTCTAACTCTCTCTCTCTCTAACCCACGTCCCTCTCACTCAACTCTCTCTCACTCTAACCCCCTCTCTCTCTAACCCACGAAGACACTCTCTCACGTCTCTCTCTGTTGCGAACACGGGAGAAGCAGCATAAATGAATTTGCTGCCTCCCGTGCATGTATTCATTCAATCATAAAATTTTTAAATAAAACGTTCGAACGTTTAAGTTGTACGTTCGAACGTTATATTATCCTGCCCAATTTTTAGATAACGTTCGAACATTAAAAAACTCGGGCACGTTTTCTGCGAAAGACATTCGATCGTTCAGATCATCACAGAGATACCTAAATTGAGTGAAATTTCACGCACTTTTATTTTCATGTTCGAACGTTAAGAAATTTTGCATTCGAACGTTTATAAATTCCCAGTGATTTCCATCGAATAACGTTCGAACGTAAAATTTCAATATCCGAACGTTTAGAGCATCACAGAGATACCTAAATTGAGTTGAAAATTTTTCGCACTTTTATTTTCATGTTCAAACGTTAAGAAATTTGGCGTTTGAACGTTTACCAATTCCGAATGATTTTCATCGACTAACGTTCAAACGTAAAATTTCGACGTCCGAACGTTCAAATCATCACAGAGATACCTAAATCGAGCAGAAAATTTCCCGCACTTTTATTTTCATGTTCGAACATTAAGAAATTTGGCGTTCGAATGTTTACCAATTCCCAATGATTTTCATCGACTAACGTTCCAACGTAAAATTTCAATGTCTGAACATTCAGTTCATCACAGAGATACCTAAATCGAGCAGGAAATTTCCTGCACTTTTATTTTCATATTCAAATGTTAGAAAATGTACGTTCGAACGTTTACACTGAAAATGTACATCCGAACGTTTCAGATTATCACAGAGATGCTTAAATCGAGCGAAAAATTTTCCGTATTTTTCACGTTCTATCTTTTTGTCATTATTTTCTTCTTTCATATAACCCGCTTGTTCGAGATATTTTTTGTTACTTATTAAATTTTTCTTTACTCAAGGTATGTATTTGAGCATCATCTCCAATCACTTGTGAATATGTTGGAGAAAAATGTTCATTTTTAGGAATATGAGAGGTGGATGACAAGGTGAGTATTCTGACTATACGCATCCTCTCACATTGTGACTGTACGCGGTGTTTCCATTGAGATTTCACCAGATGTCAATGCCGAGCACCTCGGGATTCGTCGAGGAATTGAGACATCTGCACACGCTACACCCCGTGAAGATGTAGGCACTTCTGCATCATCTACTGGTCGCCCATTTGAGCCAGCATCAGCCAAAGATGCAGACAGGTCAGAGGTCGAGGATACTGGCCTTAAGGCTCGGGATGATGACAGAGACGAGGATTTCTACATCCTCACCTGTAGGGACCGCATGCAGATCGAGAGGAAGAACGCCTTGAACCAGAACCATCTGCTACCTTTCTTCCACATGTTGTACCTTATTGTTGCAACAAACGTGGATCCTGTGGCACATAAAACCACATTTAGTCGGCTTCGGGCACAGTTTTTGATACAAGTGGCACCTAGAGATCTCATAGATTTGCCACTAGGCAAGCATCGTCTTCACAGATAATCTCTCATACGGTGTCCTGATCAGCCGGCTATTACTTGCACGGGGAGTGCCAACCCAGCCAGAAGAGCGGATCAAAGATCAGATAAGCCCCCTCGACATGACCACGCATTGACGTAGCATTGGATAGGCGAGGGGACGTCAGCCACCCCTATAGAGGATTTAGTTCCAGGGGACGTCAGCCTGAGCCAGGTCATGTGGGGAGTAGTAGTCAGCAGCCGCCGAGTACAACTGGGGGAGATGTGCGGCCTGCTTGGATTTATGCGGTGATCTCATAGCTGATTGTGCATATCGATCGTAAGATCGATCGATCACTCGTGGCTATAGAGGCGTCTGTCTCTGAGATCACCCATCGTGTAGGTATCCTCAACGACAAGGTTGATACCTTGACTGAGGAGGTACGAAGTTCGAATTTCGCGAACAACGCTATCATCTGAGTGTTGTTTAAGAAATTCTATCATATTTTGTATTTTACTTTTATTATATGTAAAGAAAACTATTATTTAATATTTCTATAGTTTTTTAATTTCAATTCTCAATCTTCTTTAATGTTATATTTTCCATCTTTAATTCTAAATCACTACACTTCAAATATATTTAAACATAAATATATATTTATATATTACAAATTGTGTATATATAAATATATATAAGTCAATTATATATACTTGTTCACAAATTATGAACTATAAAAACCACATAATTTTTAAATTAGAGTGATATTCAATTTAAATTTAGAATTAACGTTCGAACGTTAGTAATTGACGTTCGAATGTTGGCGCAAAACATTTTACGTTCGAACGTTAATTACTAATGTTCGAACGTTGGCGCCAAAACATTTCACATTCGCACGTAAGTAGCCACAATGTTCGAACGTATATGTGACGTTCGAACGTAAATTTTCCATACGTTGGAACGTAAAAAAAATCTCATCTGTCTTTAGTGGCGGTTTCTAGAAACCATCACAGAAAAAGCTTTTTAGTGACAGTTTGGGGACTGTCACAATTTCCCAACCTTCACTAAAAAGCAATTGTGTTGTAGTGACTTCCAAACAAAACATAAAAAATAAAACAACTTTTTTTAAAAAAAGTTTTAAAATAAAAATTATATTAATAATATAATTTTTTTTTCAACTTTCTCTTTTTCCAAAACCAAATAAAATATCTTAACTCAAACAATTTCACTACTATTTACAAAATACTCATATAATCATCTTATCACCTAAACATGCCCTTAGTCTTTGTTCTCTCTCACCCATGTCTTAAGTTTTCATAAACTTTTATTTGTCTTTTTAGATTTTTTGAGGTTAAATAATAAATTGCAGATCAAGTAGTCATATCAAATGAGAATGGAATCTAAATGCATGGTATTGATTCACAATTAGACTCAAATGGTGCTAATTTTCTATTGGTCGCAGCTCCTTTGTTTAAAATTATTTTCTCTGTCAGCATGAATACAGCTAGCTCGAAGTAGGACAGGCAATTGTGTTCAATTATTTTATGTTATTTGAATAGTTAGCTCCGTGCCCTCGATGCCCTTCAACGTTCTATTCTATCATTTTTTTTTTTTCGAAATCATCCTTTTGATTTGACCAACATCAACGTCAAACTAAAAAACAAACCCAAGTATTTTCCTCGATGAGTCGTACTCAAATGACGACACAGATCAGAGAATGACATGGATGGGTAGGCTTATATGGATTCCTTTTGATGAGCTTTCTTTGTATGATAGACATCATTTTCAGCATATTAATGTCCTGTGATTTGTTCTGTTTCCAACAAACTCAACCACGTCTACTCTAATACATGATTGCATTAATAGCTCATAGAATTCTCCGCTACAGCTAAGGTTTTGGGGTTGATTCCTAGGCACCAGTTGTTTGAAACAATGGGGAAGAAAGTAAGACAAGAAGCATCGCTGAAAATATCTAAGAATGAGAAGCAAGTCCATAGTTTGATAAAGGTATTGCGGCCTAAGGTCTACATCATCGACAGCTCTAATTTCAAGAGACTTGTCCAGGAGCTAACCGGCAATATAAGCTCGAACAGTTCCCCTCCGACGAAACCCGATCTGGTCGAGAACAACGTTGTTCGATTTACAGATCATACCAAGGATCCAGAAGAACACGACAAGTACAGCATGGAAGCATCCTTTGAAGTACCTCTCGATTCGTGTGAATTATATGATCACCGAGCAGCTTTGGGTGACGAATTCAATCAAATATACAATCAGGTGAATTTGAATGACTCGACTTTAGAGCATTCGACAGTGAATCATCAAGGGGACATGTTCTCTTATGGGGATCTTGAGTCATGGCTTTCAGAAATGGAGCCATATCCTATGTACAATGATTGTGCTCAGTTTGAGCAGGAGGTCAGCATTTATGACTATGAGTCATCCGGGTTAATATAGAATTGTTTGTTTTATAATTGGAAAAACAAATAGGAAACCCATTTATGTACACCATGTATATATTCTTTGTAGAGAGCCAATTGTCATGTTTTCCCTTCTACATGCAAATTGCAATGGTATAACCAAATCATGTTACTAATTAGTTGTAAGTGTAGCAGTCTTGTCTTAATTTTTCTTGCTTTTTAGTTAATAAAATTATGGGTTGAGAAAGAAAGGCGTGGAAACGAGAGCGCTGTAGAGTCGGAAATTAAAAAACAAAATTGTTAAACCATATGCACTGGTTAGGCTTGGACACACGATTGAAATAAGTGTCCTAATAATATAATTTGAGTTGCATTTTATAAACAAATTTTAATTAAAAAATGCTTATTGTTTTTTAAAATTGTATAAACCTTAACATTGTATTAATTGGATCCATAAGTTATAAAATATGTGGTTTATATATTAATGATGTAAGAGCCACGGCCTTAACTAGCATTTACTTAAGAGAAAATTAAGAAAAATTAGATTTAGGTCTTATTTGTTTTTACAGATGAGATAAGTTGAGATTAAAATTAAAAGTGAAATAAAATATTATTAGAATATATTTTTTTAATATTATTTTTGTTTTGAGATTTGAGAAAGTTGAATTGTTTATTTTATTTTGTGTGAGAATTTGAAAATATTGTAATGATTAGATAAGATGAGATGAGTTTAGAGTAGTAAAAACAAACTGAGACCTCAAGATTTTAGGCGAGCAAGGCAGGCAATAAAATGAGCGAGCAGGGTAAGCAAGATATAAGTGAATAAGTCATTGGCGAGCAAGGCATGAGGTGAGCAATGTTGAGCGGGTAAATATCACGTGAGCTAAGGTTGGACCAATAAGGTAAAGGCGGGCAAGTACCATGTGAACAAACATCAAGCGAGCGTTAGGCAAGCAATGCACATGGTGGGCAAAGACAGAAAGTGGGCATTGTGTATATCGAGTGATGAAGGAAAATAGGTGACCAAGAGGCGAGCAAAGAGAGACAGGCAACACACTAACGAGCAACATGTTGGGCGAGCAACACATTAGACGGGCATAGCCTATCGAGCAAGTGTTGGTAACTCGGGGACTTAAACGTTCGAGCAAACCCTTAAGTTATCATGCTCGATGAAGCTCTTTAAGTGATTAATACGATGTGTTGCCAAATTGCACGACGCAGCACATGAAACCTCACATTTAGAAGCTTGACACCTCGCAACTTTATTGGCAACATATAGCACACCTATCGTTGGGGCTAAAGGCTATATATAGACGGACATGCTTCACTTAATCCCTTTTAGTTACTCAACATACTCTCTTAGAAATTCACTCGATCATTTCTAAACCCCGACAACTTTGTCTTCTTAGTCACACTAAACAAGAGAGAGAGAGAGAGAGAGAGAAGGTCGGATAGACCTCCATCAAAGTCACTACACTTGAGGATCTTGCACAGTATGCTCGACAACTCTTTTCTTTGGTTTTTACTTTTTGTTGCTCAATACTGGGAGATTTTAGCCACTATTTGGTGTTTGATTTGTTGTAATCTATGATTTCTTGAAGGATAAGACATGGAGTGAGGTCCATATACTTTTGAGTGTTGTTTTTGTAGCATAAACCAAAGTTAATAACTTACGTAGCGAGCATTGGGTGGATGACGGAATGAGACTCTATTTCTAGCTTTCTAACATAAGAACCACTTATATAGTCTAAAGGAATAACCTTGGATTGGGTTTGTTATTGTGATCTGATAAAATATATTTTGAATTTGTTGAGTTTTAGAAGAGGACTTTATGAGTTTGATGTCTCTGTTGAAGTTGCAACGTCAAGCAGTGATGTTTGGTTGAATAATGTCGTAGGTAGAATGTGTTCTCATAGCAAACCCCTAATATGTGTTTGCATGTACGAATGTCTGGGTTGATGTTCTATTGGTTTTCTGCTAAAGCATTCATGAGAAATAGTTGATTTTAGGTCAAAATGCCTTGAAATAATCTTTTATAGAATATATGTGATACACCATTATGAAAAGTGATAACGGTAGGTGGTGTATGAGATCTCACATTGTTTGAGAATGAGAAATTTTCTCTTCATAATGTTCTACTAGGCTTCCAATTGTATCATTGACTAATCCTTTTGGAGTATAGATAATGTGGCTTGGGCTTTCTATTTGGGCATTATAAATGGTATCAGAGTCTATCCCAACCAGAAATGTGAGACTTGAGTCATGCCACCTACAATGAACTGGCCCAATGAGGACGTCGAGAATATAAAAGGGAGATTGAGATATGCCATTTTGATAAGTGATAAGGGTAGGTGGTATATGGGATCCTACATTGCATGGAAATGAGAAGTTCTTGCTCTTCATAATCTTCCAATGGGACTCCAATTGTATTATTGACTAGTTCTTTTGAAGCATAGGCTATGTGGCTTGGGTTTTCTATTGTAGTGCTATAGTATATGTGAAGTGTTCAGTGGACTCTCAGTTTTCACGTTGAACCCAAGATATAGACTTGAACAGTCAAGTTTCAGTTCTTCCCTAAGCTGAAATTGAGTTTTATACATACAATGAAGAGTTTGAAAACCAACAAGATTTGGAGACTATAACCAGAAATTTATGATTTAGATTAAATTATTAGTGTATGGAAAATGTTTATGAGTTTAGATTGGCTTTCGAATAAGTTCTAACCCATATATATGTTATGCAAACAACAAACACCAAGACAAATATATGTTAAACAGAAACTAAGTTACATTTGAACCCCACTCTTTAATACTAGTTGAATAATAGTTTATTGACTATTGGAGCTAAACATGATCGGAATGCATTGTATTTTGACTAAAAATTTTACATTTATCATAAGCATGACATTGTTGCATGAAGTCATTTATAAAATTTCACAACCCGAATGCTAGAATGGAGAATTATTCTAGCATAATTCTTCTGTCCACTCTAGAGCGTTTAAGAATGGAGCAATATCTCCCAGGTTGATGGCAAACAATCAACTCCACGGTAGAGGTATGTAACGACCTTGAGACGTAAGGAGACTTCCTGCTGGCAGGGGCTAGAGATGTTAAATGCATTCTTAAGATGAAGTCACAACGGCAAACGTTACTCGAAGGTGTGATGAACAGAGCTAGGTGGGCATACGGTTACGATTGGATGTCGTGGTGCTTCTATAGAAAGATAAAATCTGGTGTTAGAAGTTTCATAGTTTTCTAAGAAAGTGGAATTCTTTTTTTTATATGTACATTGGCATTCATATTCAATTACATATTTGTTAATATACATCATTGCATGATTATCATGAGTTTAATTCTAATGCTAACTTACTTGGAGTTTTATAATTTCACTATGGTAGTCCTACCACTACGGTCCCGCTCCTTGGAACTGTAGACATTATTGCAAAGCAAATACATAGGACTAGGCCAAGGAGTAGACAGACAATCAAGATTTTATGGACTAGAGCTTCTTAGAAGACTAATATTGTAATTATTGAACATTTTGGAGACATGGCTTATGTATATCTGTAAACAGTTGGCAATGTTTAGAGTTTTAAATTGGGATGTAACTGATTTGGTACAAGCTTTTATATTACATTTCTACTGTGATTCTTACATTTTGCTAGTAATATGCTAGGTTCATGCATATTAATTATCATGAACATAAAGGGTGTGTAACCATTGTTAAATATCCCAACACCTTAACTTCAATCAAATACCAAGCTGTGAAATCTATGCCCTTCGAAGGAAGGAACACTTCATGTACAAGATTAAGAGATTCATTATCGGGCAAGTAACGATGCAGGTGAGCAATGTGTAATCGGGCGAGTAACGATGTAGGTGAGCAGCATGTAGCGAGAACACAATTCAGGGAACAGACAATATGGTTAGGAAGGTGAAAGGACCCATGCATTTCAGTCTTAGTAGGGATGGCATCCTATTGTATATGGATCAAAAAGGAATCCCTACAGATTTGGGGATCAAGGAGAAGATACTAGCCAAAGCCCAAGCCGCACCTTACTTGGTACATCCAGGGAATACAAATATGTACTTAGATCTGAAGAAAAGGTTTTGGTGGGAAAGAATGAAGTGGGACATAGCTCAATTTGTTGAGAAGTGTTCCATATGTAGACAAGTGAAAGCGGAACACCAAAAACCCGCTGGGAACTTGCAACCCCTACCAATCGCAGAATGGAAATGGGATGATATAGAAATGGGTTTTGTGGTCGAGCTGCCAAGGACTCATGGTGGAAAGAACTTGGTGTGGGTAATCATTGACAGATTAATCAAGAGTGCCCATTTTCTTCCATTTACCAACATGAACACCTTAGAGAAGCTAACACGATTGTATGTTAAGGAGATAGTCAGGCTACATGGAGTGCCTAAGATTGCATGATGGGGGGTTTTGTTCAGCCAAAACCATGGGCAACTCAACCCATGGTATTCAGTTGCTTTTTCCAATATGGGTGGTGGTTTGGCCTCCCATTAACCACTATTTGGGCTAACAATGGCAGCCAAAGTACACCTAGAAAAGTAGGTAAAACTTCCTTAAGAAGCCATGCATAGATGGTGATGGGAACCAAGATGGGCCTAGTCTTAAAGATATATTGTAAGTTCCAGATGGGCGAAATACAAGTTCAAGGGCTTAAATGATGAAGATTCAGTTTTGATTCATTTGATAAGCAATGGAAAGGACAACAACATGACTTGAAGGCTTTGGGCACTTGAAGGCTTTCAATTTATTTAATTCATATAAATGACTTATTTTCTTAATTTAGAATAATTGGCTTTATTATATGGGAATGGGGCCTATGCAAGGGTATGTTGGAAAAGTTATTATTTTATTGAATTAGGGTTAGGGTTACTGTAGTCGACTTACTGTAGCGTCATACTGTAGCCGCAGCACTGTTCACTCAGGGGTATTTTTGGAAGATGGGGTATTATTTTGGCAAGGTTTTTAATTAGGTTTTAGTTTAAATACTCTTTGTAGCCACTTTTTAATCAGTTTATGAAATTTGATGAATTTATTCATTGTGAGTTGAGTTTTACTCATCTTGTTCTTAATTGAACTTTTGAACTTATCAAAGGTAAATCACAACCTTTGTGGCGTTCCTCCTCTGTAATCTGGGTTCTTGAGACGGGTTCTTCAACGGGTCTAGATTTTAATATAATCTAGGTTCTTGAAACGAGTTCTCATCGGGTCTAGATTCTCCATCCTTTGACTTGATTTTGGCTTTCTTGAGAAGTTTTCAAATTGATTGTGGGTTTAAGGGAATTCATTCCCACGGGTTCATATCAGATGGTGCTTTTTGGGGGGCCTTAATAGGCCTTAACCAATTGTGCCTCACTTTAGGGTATAAAGAGGGTTTGGTTTGGGGTTTCAGTTTCTAACAAGCCTAAATCCAATTTTTTTCACTCAATGAAATTATTAAGATATAAAGAATAAATGCAGGTGTAATAATATGAATTTAAGTGGTTAATAGCACGTGAAAGTGATTAATCACCAAGCTAAAACTGGCCAAAATAGGTTTTAGGGAAAGCATTTAGTGTTTTTGCTTCCACCATGGTTTTGGGGTTTCAATTGGATTTCAATGGTTTGAGATTTCACTAGAGTTAAAACCCTCTTTGGTTTGCCGCAAAATCTATGGTTGGATGGAATAATGCTTGAAGTAGGTGGCATAATCACAATGGTTGATTTTCCTTCAATTCCTTCACACATCCATCTCCTAGTTCCTCTTAGTGCCAAGTGTCCTACACTATTCACCAAGTGTAGCTAAGATCTTGTCAAGTGTCCAAATAAAACTTTTCTAAACTGATTTGGACAATCTACACAGTGATTTCAGAATCGACTGAATTGGGTGCCACATAACGTTATCATGGATGTTACCATTCACTCCAAAAAAGGCAAAAATGAACATTGCACCATAAAATCCTAAATAATAATACAAACCTAGTGGTACAATTCATTTTGTAAAATTCGACTTAGTGCCCCGAATAAATGAAAAAGCATTTCCAAGAATTTTTCATCCGAAAAATAAAAATCATATTATTGTACCGTAAAATCCGAAATATTCATCTAAGACTAATGGTGCAAACCGTTTTCCAATCTCATGCTCATAAGTATCTCAAATAATTAAAACAACACTTTTGTCACTGTAGTGGGTAAGAAACTGTCTACACTGACAGGTTAAAACCTAAGCAATTGTTCAATTCGTGAAACATTTTCAAAGTTTTCATGACAGTCCTAAAGTCTAAAAAAATTCATCCACTAAATTTCTGCAAGCCGTTACATCCTCCCTTTCTAGAAAAAAAGATTTTGTCCTTGAAATCTATGTGTGCACATAAACTACTATCTCACAAAAGAGAAGATGATGCTCAGTAAGTCTACTGTCCATTACTAGACATATAGTCTCTAGTCGATGTGGGTGGGGGTGAGTCGAGGTCCACTGACGTGGTATGTTGGGGCATATAATAAAGCACATCGTCATCGAAATCGTAAATCACGTTACGAAAATGCCCAGGGTCAATATGTGACCCTAAATGAGTAGTCATCCTCGATGAGTAGAAGACATCAATGATCCTGACGTCTTGGGCATAGGATCAATGGTTGCGGCGCACTCCTTAGCTACTTGACTAGACTCAGCTCCATCCTGTGACATCCTTGCCTTGGAACTATCTCAATCCATTCATGTAGTCAGGTGAAGAGGCAGATAATGCTCATCATGAGGTGAAGCCTTTCCTCTCGTAGCCTACTCTATTTTTATCTATGTCCATCACATGCGTACGATGGTGGTCTAAACAATCCATCTCCTGTCAATAGGCAGTAGTCTGCCTGTCAAGCTCGATGAGTGGCCTCCTACATCAATCTTCTCTCATCTCCCTCTACTTTTATAAGTCCTTAATTTACGACCCTGAATAGTTCCTTCAATAACACATTGTGTCAAAGATCCTAAAGCAGACCATGCAGTCTAAAATCTTTAATTCCACAAAGACATATTCTACAATGCCCATGGTTTCTAATGATTATTTCTTCATAACTGAAACAAATCGTTCCTCTTCATAGGTGGTACTTGGATAGTTGTTATGTTACTAATCGAAACTCAAAGCTCTCTCTCTTATGGTTGGTGTGCTTTATTGGGGAGTGGGGTGTTATAGAAGTTTCATGAGATAATTGTGATGCCCTCAGTCCCCGCTTGAGATTGGACGGTGACAGAAATGTCGGGACATATAACATAAGGCTACACATCCCTTGTACATGACAGATAATATGCTATGCACCTAAGTACACTAGCAGTATGCAATAATATAGTAGCAGAAAATAGTAAAAGTTGGATTATCTAAGCAATGCGATAAGCAATTACAAAGCACATGACACTGTTACTAACAAAATACCCAAACATTATCCATAACCACAAGCATGCATCATAAAGATATAGCATACCAAAAGCTTAGAGTATATTTTAATCTCCCAAAACACGGGGCTTTCTCAAAACATTATTCCTCAAAAGTTGAGATTTAAACCATAAGTTCTCTCCTTTTTTTTTTTCTTTCCACAAAATATCTTAGGTTTCTGTTTTCTTCATCACTATTGTCCCATCAGGAGTCAGAAACCAGAAGACCCGATGAGATTGCTGAGGCTCGGGTGGTGTCACACCTAAGTCCTATGTTGTTGCCTTTGCGTCAGCCGAGGCCTTCGAGACTCGCTCCAGATAAGTAGACAACTGGTCCATATTCCACCAAAATTTCAAATTCTTAGATGGTTGATAGATCATAGCATCAATCTCGATCTCACTAATACTAGTTAGGATCTCCCTGAGAAGCATTGATGTGTGTTTTAATGTGTCAGCAGTATAGTCATGACGAGCCTGAATAGTAAACTCGTCCTCTATCATGGAGCAGTCTAGGTTCATGTTTCTTGGGAATCTGGGGTACGTATAACAACTTATACCATTCCAATCATGGAATGGTAGTTGAAACCACCACAATGAGATTTCGAGAAATCTCAGAAAATAATCACACAATATACAATAGTTAACACAATCATACAAGAGGTATATCATTAAATGCGTGCTTGGACATGTACTTGACATATGACTTGACCGGAACTTGACTTATGCATCTGACCATTTTTAAAAGACTAACAGAGACTTTAGCTTTTTCAGAAAAACTTCTTAACTTTCATTTTCATGATGATCTTAATCAGAACTTGCCTTATTAGAACATATCACAAGATTTTCATCGAGTAATCCTTATCATATCACAAGACTTTTATCAAGTGATCCATAACATATGAGCTCTTGTTCTTGTTTAGAGGATGGACACAACACGGTTCTCCTTAGCATCACGTGTTCTTGCTAGTTACAGCACTATCAACGGTCCGTACACCATGATGAATACATCATAAAAAGAGATTTTATAACAACTCGACCTTATTTCGTCGGGTTACATGCCATATGCACCCACTAGCGTTAGGCGCTTCCTCAGTCTGGCATTCTTTGAAAAGAATCCATTCGAGGCTCGTCAACAGTTCTTTGTCGACCTAGGAGTTACCACTCTATTCTTAAGCACTCCAAAGTGGACATAGGAGTTCTACTAGGACATTCCCCCATCCTAGCACTTAGGGTCGTGATAAAGCTTTTAAACTCTTTTCTTTGGAAAACACTTTTTGGAAACACTTTTTCCCAAATGCATGTGATATGAGACTTAAGACATACATACTTACACTTAACATATGACGTATGAACTGACGTGTATGTAATTAACCAAGCATAACATGTTCAATTCATGTCATGATAACATAGATCACATGGACTATCAAAACATATACTTGGAACTACGAAAAAGTGCCTTGGCCGAAACATGTAAGTGCAAAAACATGAAGAATCATCACTTAGACATCCTTCAAATTCCAACATATTGCTTAAAAATCAAAGCATAATGAAACAAAATATAAAATCATGGTATTAATGTAAGATCTAAAACTTCCAAAACATGGTATAGCCGAATCATCAAGTCTCACAAATTAACAACATTGTTTTCCCTACAGTCGAAATATGATAAGGACATTCTTGCCATTTTCATATTAAACCGAATCATATCATTCATGTAATATTCATATTCCAAGGTCATATAAGTATATTCGAACAATAAACAAGAAATAGCAAACAAAGCAAACCTAACAATGAAAGGATTTACACAACTATATACAAGTATTAACCGAGAGCAAGTTTAGTGTATACTTATAAAAATACTCCACGTAATGAGATACTAGCAAGCTGTAATCCAAAATGTTTTACATTAGAAAGACTGTCTAAAAACCCTATTTTGTGTTCTTGAGTGTGTAAGGGTTTCTAGGGCATCACTTGATCTTAAACCATTCAGCTTTTAGAGTTTTTAGGTCAAAAACCCTTTCATCTCACTCGTGTTATTATTCAAAACTCAAAGTAAGGTGAGAACATATGTGGTGATCGAAAATATGGAGGATGAACATCGCCCACTATTTGGCTTCAAGGGTTCCTTAAAATCCCTAAATCATTTTCCACAAAAATGGGCAAAAACGTTTGTGCTTCATCATTCTTGAAATCGTATGAGATTTTAATCTTATTTTGAGTTGAGAAAGTGAACATGTGAGAGTTGTGTAGAGAGAGTGAGAGTTCATGCAAATTCTGAAAAATGGCAAGGGAAAAGCCCATAGGCATGTACTCCCTCCTTTTTATAGTGGTCTCCTCACTTCCCTCTTTGGTTGCTTCCAAAGTCCCTGCATGGGTGACAAGTGGCAAGTGTTTCTTCTTCCCCCTTCTCTTTTGCTGAAAAGACTCTTAGAATCCACACTTGGTTTACTTTGGGAATGGACCACTTGGGTGGCGTGTAGGGCTTCCTCTCCCTTTGGCCAAAATCCCTCATTTTCCCCTTTATGCCCTTCCTTCACTTAAGCAAGTGAATATCTCTTCAATGGTACCTTTGTAAATCATCGCATGCCTTTTCCTATTCCCAACATAGAACTTTTGGCATGGGTGACAAGTGGCAAGGGAGTGTGCCTTGTCCATTGCCGCCCAATTCTTCTCCTTCCCTTTGTTGCTTCATCTTCTATTGCACCTTCCCAAGATGACTCCTCATTTGCTTTTAGTCTAGTAGTAACCTAAGTGGCAAGTGAAGAGCTGCTTGGGAGTGCAGTGGCCAAAATCCTTGGGGCATATTAGTCCTTTGATACATGAGTCCCTTCATCTAATCTTCTAGAAGCATAATGCATGTTTCACACTTGGCAAAAACTGACAAAATTCGAAATCCCTTGTGCCCCATTCGGTTTCCCATGTAGATTTCTTGGAAAAACCATGTTTCTCTTCCCGGTGCTCCCCTTTCCAAGAATATCTACCTTAGAACTTGAAATTGGGCCAAAATAATGGGTCTAGGTGTGAGGGAAAGAGTTGTCCGAAAGTCTTTTAGTCATCCTAGGTCCATTTTGTCTCTTGATTCTTCTAGAAGGCTTCATACATGCTTGACAAGTGGCAAATCCTCTAGGGTAGGCATGCAAGCCACCTTTTGGTGTTTCTCTACACTCCTCTCTACCCCTTAGCCCACTATCAAGTCTAGATTCATAGTGCAACACATGTATGACACATAGCACTAGTGACTAGGGTTTGAGTCAAGGGCTTAAAGCAACCGGGCCAAGGTTTCAAAATAGGGCCGAGAAATACAAGGCATTCTAGGGTTACTCCCTTCTTGGGCTCAAGTTGCTAATGCAAAGACTCTAAGGCCTTCCTAAATGACTATAGCTCTTACAATGCTTTGGCAATTAAGAATAAATTCTATGACCCATGCTAGGCAAGCTTGGGTCATCACAATAATACTTACAAAGGCTTTCAAAATTGTAATCAAGAAATGTGATAACTCGAAACTTAGCTAGACTTCATCCATAATTATTTTCTTTGCTTAGTATTATTTTAGGGCCATGAGATTAGGTTAAGTTAGATAGAGGCCTTGGACTTGTAGTCGCATCCAAATCCCAAGAGAAGAGGGTCACTCAAACCCGTAGAAATTCGGCCAACCAAGTGGGCTTGAGCTTAAAAACTCTAGAAGAAACCTAGGGACAAGCCTAAGCCAATCGGGCTTGTGACAATTGTCACACATAAGAGGCCCATGAATTTGGACATGCAAGTGGGCTAAGGGGGAGAGAGAAGAGTGTTTGGGAAGTCAAAGGAGGCATGGACGCCAACCCTAGTGACAAGCCCTTCGGTTTGCTACTTGTCCTTCATGCAAGATGGCTTCTAGAAGGAAGGAATGATAAGATGACCTAGAGGAGGCCAAAGGCCACTCAACCAACCCACCCACATGCACACCCCATGCCATGTGGCACTTGCTTCTAGTTCCAAGAAGATCTCCATGGGAAGTGGCACCTAGGGAAGACAAAAGTGGATCCTTTCCAAGAAATTGCATAGGGAAGCTCAAGGGACAATGGGGATTTTTGGATTCCCCTCACTCACACACCCACTCAACTATTTTTCTAACAACTCGCCACATGTCAACCATGCACTAATGAAGGAGAGTTTCTAGAAGGAAGAGGAAGGGACTTATGAGCACAATAATACTAGTTAGGATCTCCCTGAGACACTTAGTCGTGTGTTTTAAAGTGTTAGCAGTATAGTCATGACGAGCCTAAATAGTAAACTCGTCCTCTACAATGGAACCATCTTGGTTCATGTTTCTCAAGAATCCGGGGTACCTGTAACTATTTCTACCATTCCAGTTAGGGGATGGAAGTGGAAACTAGCACAATGAGATTTCAGGAAATCTCAGCAAGTAATCACACAGCATACAATAGTTAATACAAGCATATAAGAGGTATATCATGAAATGTGTGCATGGATATGTACTTGATATATGACTTGATCAGAACTTGGTTTGTGCATTTGACCATTTTCAAAAGACTTATAACAAAGACTTTAGCTTTTTCAGAAAACTTCTTTACTTTCATTTTCATGATGATCTTAATCAAAACTTGTCTTATCAGAACATATCACAAGATTTTCATCGCGTGATCCTTATCATATCACAAGACTTTCATCAAGTGATCCATAACATATGAGTTATTGTTCTTGTTTAGAGGGTGGACACAACACAGTTTCCCTTAGCACTGCATGTTCCTGCTAGTTACCACACCATCAACGGTCGATACACCGTGATGAATATGTCATAAAAAGACATTTTATAATAACTCGACCTTACTTCGACTGGTTACATGCCTTATGCACCCACTAGCGTTAGGCGCTTCCTCGCTCAAGAATTCTTTGAAAAGAATCCATTTGAGGCTTGTCGATGGTTCTTTATCAACCCAGGAGTTACCACTCTATTATTAAGCACTCCAGAGTGGACATAGGAGTTTCACTAGGACATTCTCCCGTCCTAGCACTTAGGGCTGTGATAAAGTTTTTAAACTCTTTTCTTTGAAAAACACTTTTTCGAAACACTTTTTCCTAAATGCATGTGACATGAGACTTAAGACATACATACTTACACTTGACATATGATCTATGAAATGCCGTGTATAGAATAACCAAGCATAACATGTTCAATTCATGGCATGATAACATAGATCACATGGACTATCAAAACACATACTTGGAACTACAAAAAAGTGCATTGGCCGAAACATGTAAGTGCAAAAATATGAAGAATCATCACTTAGACATGCTTCAAACTTCCAACATATTGCTTAGAAATCAAAGCATAATGAAACAAAACATAAAATCATGGTATTTATGTAAGATCTGAAACATCAAAAACATGGTATAGCCGAATCATCAAGTCTCACAAATTAACAACATTGTTTTCCCTACAGCCGAAATATGATAAGGACATTCTTGCCATTTTCATCTTAAACCGAATCATCCTTTTCATATAATATTTATATTCCAAGATCATATAAGCATATTCGAACAACAAACAAGAAATAGCAAACAAAGCAAACATAACAATGGAAGAATTTACACAACTATATACAAGTATTAACTGAGAGCAAGTTGAGTGTATACTTACAAAAAAAAAATCCATGTAATGAGATACTAGCAAGCTGTAATCCGAAATGTTTTATAGTAGAAACAATGTCTGAAAACCCTATTTCTTGTTCTTGAGTGTGCGAGGGTTTCTAGGGCATCACTTGATTTTAGACCATTCGGCCTTTAGGGTTTTTAGGTCAAAAACCCCTTCATCTCACTCGAATTATTATTCAAAACTCAAAGTAAGGTGAGAACATATGTGGTGATAAAAAATATGGAGGCTGAACATCCCCCACTATTCAACTTCAAGGGTTCCTTGAAAACCCTAAATCGTTTTCCATAAAAAGAGCAAAAACGTGTGTGCTTCACCATTCTCGAAATCCTACGAGATTTGAGTCACATTTTGAGTTGAGAAAGTGGCATGTGTATGTGGAAACTAAGAGAAACCAAACCTTACCATGCCTATCCTTGAAGGCAGCAAAATCCTCTCTTGAAATGAAATCTTCCTTGTTTTGTTGGAACGAAAGTGCAAGAAACTAAGAGAATCTTCAAGTGAACATGTGACAGTTGGGTGGAGAGAGTGAGAGTTCATGCAAATTCCAAAAAAAGGCAAGGGAAAAGCCCATAGGCATGTACTCCCTCCTTTTTATAGTGGTCTCCCCACTTCCCTCTTTGGTTGATTCCAAAATCCTTCCATGGGTGACAAGTGGCAAGTGTTTCTCCTTCCCCCGTCTCTTTTACCGAAAAGACTCTTAGAATCCCCACTTGAATTATATTGGGAAGGGACAACTTGGGTGGCGTGTAGGGCTTCCTCTCCCTTTGGCAGAAATCCCTCATTTTCCCCTTTATGCCCTTCCTTCTCTTAACCAAGTGAATATCTCTTCAAGGGTACCTTTGTAGAACATTGCATGCCTCTTCCTATTCCCAACAAACAACTTTTGGCATGGGTGACAAGTGGCATGGGTGTGTGCCTTGTCCATTGCTGCCCATCCATCTCTTCTCCTTCCCTTTGTTGTTTCATCTTCTATTGGTCCTTCCCAAGATGACTCCTCATGTGGCATTGGTCTAGTAGTAACCTAAGTGACAAGTGTCAACTAAAGAGGTGCTTGGTAGTGTGGTGGCCAAAATCCTAGGGGCATATTAGTCCTTTGATACATGAGTCCCTTCATCTAATCTTCTAAAAGCTTAATGCATGTTTGACGCTTGGCAGAAACTGACAAAATTCAAAATCCCTTGTGCCCCTTCGGTTTCATATGCAAATTTCCTAGAAAAACCACATTTATCTTCCCGAGGCTCCCCTTTCCAAGAATATCTACCTTGGAACTCGAAATTGGGCCAAAACAATGGGTCTAGGCGTGTGGGAAAGGGTTGGCCGAAAGACCTTTAGTCATCCTAGGTCCATTTTGTCTCTTGATTCTTCTAGAATGTTTCCAACATGCTTGACAAGTGGCAAATCATCTATGGTAGACATGCAAGCCACCTCTTGATGTTTCCCTACACTCTTCTCTCCCCCTTAGCCCACTATCAAGTCTAGATTCATAGTGCAATACATGTATGACACATGGCAGTAGTGACTAGGGTTTGGGTCATGGGCTTAAAGCCACTGGGCTTGGCTTTCTAAATAGGCCGAGAAATACAAGGCATTCTAGGGTTACTCCCTTCTTGAGCTCAAGTTTCTAAATCAAAGACTCTAAGGCCTTCCTAAATGACTATAGCTCTTAAAGTGCTATGGCAATTAAGAATAAATTCTATGGGTCATGCTTAGGCAAGCTCGGGTCATCACAATAATACTTACAAAGGCTTCCAAGATTGTAATCAACAAATGTGATAACCCAAAACTTAGCTAGATCTCATCCATAATTATTTTCATTGCCTTAGTATTATTTTAGGGCCATGAGATTAGGTCTAGTTAGATAGAGGTCTTAGACTTGTAGTAGCATCCAAATCCCAAGAGAAGAAGGCCACTCAAATCCCAAAAAATTCGGCCAACTAAGTGGGCTTGTGCCAATTGTCACACATAAGAGGTCCATGAATCTGGACGTGCAAGTGGGCTAAGGGGGGAGAGAGAAGAGTGTTTGGGAAGCCAAGGGAGGCATGCATGCCAACCCTAGTGACAAGCCCTTCAGTTTGCCACTTGTCCTTCATGCAAGATGGCTTCTAGAAGGAAGGAATGATGAGATGAGCTAGAGGAGGCCAAAGGCCACTCAGCCAACCCACCCACATGCACACCCCATGCCATGTGGCACTTGCTTCTAGTTCCAAGAAGATCTCTTTGGGAAGTGGTGCCTAGGGAAGACAAAAGGGGATCCTTTCCAAGAAATTGCAAAGGGAAGCTCAAGGGACAAGGGGATTTTTGGATTCCCCTCACCCACACGCCCACTCAAGTGTTTTTCTAACCACTCGCCACTTGTCAACCCTGCACTAATGAAGGAGAGTTTCTAGAAGGAAGAGGAAGGTACTTGTGAGCACAATGAAGGAGAGTTTATAGGGTTCAAACCCTTGTTCTATCAAGTTGTACTTCCATTTACAGTTTGCTAGTGCTTTCTTAAAGAGTTTTTGTAAGTAAATACTCAACTTAGTTTGGTTAACTAGGCATAATTCCATCTACAGTTACCTTTGACTGTTAATCAATGTTTTTCTTGGTTGAATATATTGTTTCAACTTTGTATAAGATCATGAAAGAGGTTATATGATTCGGATCTATGTTGAAAATGCTATGATTCACATGCACATGTTTCGGTCTTGCATGACATTATGTTGATGTTTCACATATCCTGACAATTCAATTATTGTAAGGTTATGTGTTTCGGATTTTTGTGATGTTGCCATGATTTCATGTTTGTTTCACCCTTGCCATGACTCTATCTATTATGCTTCAAGTTTGGAACATGTTAAAGTGAAATTTCTCTATGTTACATGCCTTTGATCTTTCGGCCAACTCATGTTCTTCTATGTTCATGAAGTTATTTTGATATTTCATATGTCCTATGTTATCATTCCTTGATTTGAATATGTTCTGCTTGATGATTTCATGCATGGCATCTCATGTGTCACATGTCTAGTGTAAGAAGGAACATGTCTTAAGTCTCATGTCACATGACTTGGTAAATGATCTCTTTTGAAAAGAAAAATAAAAGTGTCTGAAAATATTTTATCACGACCCCAAATGGTAAGATAGGAGATTGGGAATGTCCTGGTGGAACTCCTCTGTCCACTCTGGAGTGCTTAAAATAGAGTGGTATCTCTTAGGTCAACAAAGAATGGTCGGGGTGCCTCGAATGGATCTTTTTTAAAATGATGCCGGAGTTAGGTAGCACCTAACGCTAGTGGGTGCAATGACTAAGCCTAATAATTCGACAAAAATTGTTGTGTTATAATGAATATGAATAAGATGTATTCACCACAATGTACGGACCGTTGGTGGTGCGGTAACTAGCAGGAGCAGGCGGTGCTTAGGGGAGCCATGATGTGTCCACCATGTGTTATAAGAACAAGGCAATGAGCTCACATGATATGGATCACATGATATGACATGATATGATACGATACAATATGGATCACGTGATATAATAAGATATGAAACGATGTCAAAGAATGTTTTTTCGAAAAGTCTAAAGAATCTTACATGTCTTTGAAAAAGGTCAAGTGTATAAGCCAAGTTTTGGGTCACGTCATGTGTCAAGTACATGTTCATGCATCATGCATTTCACGGTTTGCCACTTGTATGCTTATGTTAATCATTGTATGTTGTATGTTTATTTGTTGAGATTTCTCGAAATCTCATTTTGGTAGTTTTCACTACCATTCCCTACCTGGAATGGTAGAAGCTGTGACAGGTATCCCAAATCGTAGACTTGTGTAATGAGCTAATAGAAGATGAATTCACACAGCCAATCTTTTGAAGGTCACGGTGTCATACCCTGCTCCTTCCTTCTTACGTACGCTTCTTCTTTCTGACGTATATTCCATCTTTATGACGTAAGCAAATCCCGAGGGCAGAGATTTTGTAAATTGTCTGCCCCTTCTATCTAGCGACTACGAGACTCGTCAAGCATGTCGAACCATGATGGCGTGTTTCGAAAGATATCGTGTGACTTCTAGGGCACGCCCAGTGTTTTAAAAATGATGTAAATATTTATAAGGAGTATTTTCAGTGTTATTGAATTAAGATTGATCTTAAATACGACAATCATAATATTCTTGAAGAGCTCCAAAAATATTATAAATGTCGGAAATCATTTTAATATTATTATTAAAATGATTTCAATTATTTAAGATATTATGAGATTTAAATTATGTTGAAAGCTTTTATTAATTAAATGGTTTAATCCTTTTAAATATGTTAAATAAGACTTCATCATTTTATTAATGATGAAGAATATTATTTTATAAACTAAAGTTAGTTTAAAATAATATTCTACCTTAATTCCTCTAAGCACTTTTAATTAAGTTAATGTTGTACACGTTTTCAAATCAGTGTTTGAGATCCATTGTTAGATCATTATGTGGATCCCCAGACGAAGGGACTGGGTTAAATACCCAGACCCCCTCACCTTTCCCTCAGCTCTCTCTCTCTCCTCCCTCTCCCTCAAGCGTACGCTATACGCTGCGTCCCTCACGCCGAATAGCTCCATGCCTCAGCCCGGCTCCCCCGTGCTCTGATGAGTCTCACCTCCACCACCATCGACCTCCTCCCATGCCGGCGACCCCTCACAGGCAAAGCCAGCCCCTATCGTGCTGCCACCTTCTCCATGCGCACACACAACCTCTCACGCAAGGTTTCACTATGCGTAGCCTCTCCACCACTGTACGCGACAGACCAAGCCACCACACTGCCACCAATAGCCTCTCCCCTCACCGGTGAACCCCTTCCTTGGAACCCCAAGCCGTGGGAAGCCCCCCCTCCTCCTCCGTTGCACGCACGCACGAAACCCATTTATGGGTTTCGCACGGCTTCAAGGCCACCGATGGCCCTAGAGCTGCCCTGTGCCAGTTCCAGCTCCACCAAGCGCCTCCCCTGGCCACCATGGCTCCTCCCCGAGCTCCTCCAAGCCAGCCAAGCTCTCCAGCCCTCTCAAGCCCTCTATCTCTCCCGCGACTTCTCCCTCCTTCCCAAGCTCGATTCGCCGCCATGAGCCACCATGGCACCACCTCAGTGCCACCATGAGCTCCACCAGCAACCCCTCAGCCCAACCCTAGGTCCAAACCACCACTTTGAGAGGTGGGTAGTCACTGCACGTGATGGACAGCCACTGCGTGTGGTTGACCGCCACTGTACACGGCTACATCCACCGTGTTACGCTCCTTGCCACCATCACAAGGCCACCACGAGCCCTTCCAAGACCACACCTAACTATCCAAATGCCTAAACAGTTAACGTACGTGGGTTAGCCGCCACGTACGACACTTCCGACATCATCGGCTGTGACGATCAACGAGCAACGCACGGGTTATCGCGTCGATGGTATAACCCTCTATCCCTCGTTAATTATGTTAGATATTGATTAGTTGACTAGGTTATGGATTGTGATGTTGGTATTTATGGAGTTGTGGTATTGTGATGGGGTGCTATGTGATGAAGTGTTGGGCATTCCGTGTAGTGAAGTGTTGGGCATATCTGTGTTGGATGAAGATGTGTTGTGCCGTGTAGTGTATTGGGAAGTGTTAGGCGTAATTGGGAAATGTGTTGTGTTGTGTTGTGGACTGTGTTGTATTGGTGACGTGGCAGATGGAATGGGAACAGTACAGGCTGAGTGTACTCTGTGTGTGTGGCGTAGTGTGAGATAAGGAGAGTATATGTAAAATATACCCTCCTGACATATTGTGGAATGGGATAAGTACAAGTGGAGTGTACTTGTGGCATAGTGCATGTGAATGGAGTACACGTGGAGTGCACTCCATGTGGTGGAGTGATGCACCATATGGCGGGTACGCCCTAGTGGTGATGTGGCGTGATGTGTACGAAGGGGGTACATGTGGAATGTACTCCGTATGACGGGCTGATGCACCATGTGGTGGATATGCCATAATGGTGATGTGGCGTGGTGCATATGAAGGGAGTACACGTGGAGTATACTCCATGTGGTGGACTGATGCATCATATGGCAGGTATGTCATAATGGTGATGTGGCGTATGTAAAGGGAGTACACGTGGAGTGTACTCCATGCGGTAGACTGGTGCACCATATGGCGAGTATACCATAATGGTGATGCGGCATAGTGAGTATGAGGGGAGTACATGCGGAATGTACTCCATGTGGTTGATTGATGCACCATATGGCGTGTACACCATAATGGTGATGTAGCGTATGTAAAGGGAGTACACGTGGAGTGTACTCCATGTGATGGAGCGATGTACCATATGGCGGGTACGCCATAGTGGTAATGTGGCGTAGTGTGTATGAAAGGGGGTACACGAGGAGTGTACTCCATGTGGTATACTGATGCACCATATGGCGGGTATGCCATAATGGTGATGTGGCGTGATGCATGTGAAGGGAGTACACAAGGAGTGTACTCCATGTGATATAGTGATACATCATATGGCGGGTATGCCATAGTGGTGATGTGGCGTATGTGAAGGGGGTATACGTGGAGTGTACTTCAAGTGGCAATGACACTCCGTGTGTCGTGTCGTAGAGATAAGGATGGTTATGTGATTGATGGGCGTGGAACGTGATGGATAGTGTCGGGAACTGTGGAACAGTGTCCCGAAGTAGTTATGGCATGGCCTGTAGTCTAAGATGATGGGTGTCACCATACTTGACTTATGGCTGAGAATAGGCGTGAAATAGCAGAACAAGTGTAAGAGTGCGCAACGGAAGCATGACTGAGGAATGTCACGAACTGACATGACTATTGACAGTCGTGCTTGCGATGGATGAAGTAGCGGAACAAGTGTAAGAGTACGTAGCGGAAGCATGACTGGGCAACGTCACGAAGTGAAGTGGTTATTGGCAATCATGCTTATAATGGGTAAAATGTTAAAGTGTAGGAATGGCGTAACGGGAATGTGACGAGATGTCACGATGTGACGGGAGTACGTAAGGAATCGTACTCGTGATGAGTTAGAAGTTGGCATAGTAGAATGTTGGGTAACGCGACAAGGTCACAGTGTAGCTCTGGAGCAATCTCGAGCTATATGACGTGGCATAAGGCGTAGTTGTGAATGGAGTCTTGTTATGTTAAGTGTTGGGATGAACTGTCAAAAGGGACGGGTAGCGTGAAAAGTCATGCTAGTCGGGTTAAGAGAAAATTGGTATCGAAGCATGGCTCTTGTCCCTACGAGCAGGTGATCAACATGTTATATGTTGATCTTAGCTGATAAAGGGGTAAAGGTACATGTGTAAGATGGTCAGACACATGTGTCGAACGGATTTACCATATGTGATGGGTAATCTGTCATGAGTATAGTTGCACGGTGCTTAAGCCTTAGAGTTGGCTTAGAGAAGTGTGGCTTGTATGGATGGGAATGAGGATTAGTATGGGCTAAGGTGCATGAAGATAGTGATGGGCGTATTATCTAGGATTGGGATGCGTGATTCCATCAGTCGGAATCATGCGTCGGAATGTGGTTGTAAGAAGAGTAAGACAAGTGTCTTAGTGTCTTAATCCTAAGGTGAATCATGGGTTCACTTTAGTGGTTGAGTACTCGAGGAAAGACATTGAGTTGGAAGATGTGGTGATCGTAAGTGGTCCTCGAAGGGTTTAACATAGTGAAGGACACGTAAGTGCACGGGATAGAACGAGAATTTTCCAAGTATAGCATAGTTCTATTTATAGTTTAAGTTGCTTATGCATTAGATAGAAAATGACGCTAAGGTATGTGTATGCATGTAGGTTGCCATCTGACAAGCACATGAATGGACTACATGACATGCAAATAGCATGGAGTCCAGGTAAGTGTTACATTCATACTCTTCTACAGTTTTCCAAGATACAAGAAACGCTTTTCCTTTAAGATGCTTACGAAAAGAAATGAAAGACGCTTAAAGAAAGAAAATGCTAAGTGTTCAAAAGTATAAGTATGTACGGCCCCTCCTTGGCAGCCCCTGTTTACGCACCCAAAGTATTAATTGTACGCATGTGAATGGATGACTATACGCTGTATCTACTGTATGTAAGTTTCTAAGAAAATCCATAAACTGATGAAAATGCATGAAAGGCATGACAACAGATGCTTTTATGGATCCTACGAACCTACGCTTTCATGTGCGCCACGAGGTGATGCTCGTGGATGCCATGATTAACGACGTTCAAGGTGACGCTTATGGATGCCATGAAAGCTGATGTTTAAGCCCATCTATGTTCTTAAATGAAATTTTCCATGAACGAACTGTTAAAGAAATGATAGGACTGAAATGAACTGAAAAAGGAAAAGATGATTTTCGGGCTTACGCCCCAAACGATGTTTTCCCATGAAAAGAAATATTTTCTCATGAAAAGAAAGGACTGTTAAATGAAAGAATGAACTGAATGAAAGCTCCAGCTCTCTAGAGCTGACATGAAAGAACGAATGAAAAGCAAGAAAGAAAGAAATGAAAGCATGAAATGTATGAAGATACGTAATGGCCACATGAATGAATGAAAAGGGTACCAATGAATCAGCAGATTGCAATGTCGGGTAAGTAGTACTGGAAGTGCACCCAGTGCTGTCACCTATGAAAGGGTACCATTGAAAAGGGTACCAATGTATGTACAAACGCACGAATGCACGAACATTTAAGAAATGAAGGCACTAACGAGGGACACGTTTTAAAGAAAGGAAAGCCTTTTGAAAGGTAAAGTCTCGTCCAGTGACGTTTTTAAAAGAACGCACGTATGCACGTAAACATGCACGAATTCTTGAAGAAATGAAGGCACTGACGGGAGAAACGTTTTATGAAACTATGCCCATGTTTAAAAGAGAAAAATCCCGTCCAGTGAAGTTTTCAAACGAACGCACGTATAACACGTATGCATGCACGTAATAGTATGTACGAGTGATGAATGCATGAATGAAAACCTATATTGTTATATTTTAACTGTACTCGTAATGCTTACGAGTCTTTGACTTATTTTAGTTTTTATGCATGTCCCTCCCCCCACAGGAATTGCATGATTAGGATGGACACAGCCCATGGGGAAGAGCACGGAAGTCTAGGCACGACTTTTTATTTCAAGATTTATGTTTTCCGCTGTAAACCTCTTTTATTGTCAAAGCACATTTTATTTATAAATGTGGAGTCTCGCACCCTGGGTATGCAAGTGAAAAGTTTTAAATCGGACGGTAATTCCCATCGTCCTTTAATAAAAATATTTTGTAAAAAGTCCCACCACAAGGACGGGCGTTACACACGGCCCAACACCTGTGTCAAGTGTTGCATGTTCTAACATTTCAGTCACCGTCCAATCCCAAGCGGGGACTAGGGGGGCCACAAGAAAGCTCAGAAAACTACCTGAGAGAAAGCTCTAAGTGTTTTCTCTAAGAACGTGAGTGAAAGGGATGAAATGAGGAAGGCAATGGACTAAAAAATTCTTCCACAAACTGAAGGGTGAAGTGAGGTCTTGAGTGACACTTGAGTAATGGAAGTCTTGGCCAAAACAAGGTGCAAATGGCTCATGGTATGGGCTGCCTTGAGGTGTTGTGTAGGTGGTGATGAGGTGGCCTTTGCCTTCCCATCAAGGACTAACCTTAGGTGGGTGGAAACTTCCTCAAGAAACTATTCCAAGGTGGCCAAGATTCGTGGGCCTAATGGGCCTTAACTGAATGGGCTTCAATTTGGAGTTTAAAGGGGGTTTGGTTAGGGTTTAAGATGCTATCAAGCCCAAATCTAATTTTTCTTAGCCCAATCAAAATTTTAAGGTTTAAAGGGTTGAATAATGATGTAATAACATGAGTTTGAGGGATTAATAGCATGTGAAAGTGATTTAATCAAGTGATTAAACACAATGCTAAAAGATCCATTAGGGTTTTGAAATCAAGTTTGGGGTTTGGGTAACTATTTAGGGTTCTGGTTTCCTCCAAGTTTTTTCAATTGGATTCCAAGTATTTAGGATTTCAGTAGGGTCGAAACCCTCTTTGGTTTGGCACAATCTGGATAGTTGGATGGAATAGGGTTTTGCTTAGGTGGCATGATCTCACACCTTGATTTCCTTCACCTTTCCATCTCACGATTCCTCTTGGTGCCAAGTGGCCAATACTATTCACCAAGTGTGGCTAATATCTTTCCAAGTGTCCAAACAAAACTTCTCTAACCTAATTTGGACATTCCACACTATGATTTTGAAAACATTATACTTGATGCTACTATCAAGGTTACTATTCACTGCAGAAAAGGCTGAGAATAAACTTTGCACTATAAAATCCTAAATATACATACTAACCTAATAGTACAAATCGTTTATCGAAATTCAACCCCAAAGTGCCTCCAAATAATCAAAACGCATTATCGAACAAACGTTTCGTCAAAAAATTGAAAATGAGTTTATTGTGCCATAAAATCCTAAATAATCAACTGAGTCCAATGGCTCATACCATAGCTCACTCTGGCACTTTTAACTACCTCAAATAAATAAAATCGTATTTTTTGCCCCATAGTGAGTGGCAACACTGACTATGCTGACAGACTAAAACCTACGTGATTGGTTGGTTCATGAAACTTACAGAGTTTTCACGAGATTCCTAAAGCCAATAGAAATTTCACCATTGAATTTCTAATGGATTTTTATAGGCCGAGTGAAACAAAGGGACTAAAAGTGAGGGTTGTTGTTTTGGTACCATGTAGGACAAGTGAGGAGATTGTTGCTTGTGAAAGACACCAAACTCATGTGTGAAGGGAAACTTGCATCTAATTGTGTGTTGCTTAGTTTTTGCTTGAGTTAAGGGATGAATTGATGGCTAGAACTGCTAGTACATGGAAGGCATGAGGCTGGGAAAATCACGGGGTAGCTGCTTGTAAAAGAAACCAACTCTTGAGTTGTGAAAGAGAGGGAAATATGAGTGAGGGTAGGGGCTATTTTTGGGATTTTGAAACTCAACCATGGAAGGGGCGGTTTGCTTGATTGAAGGAGAGTTTTCGGTTGCTTGCAAAAAGGAATCAAGCTCAAGTGTGAAATACATGCAAACCGACAGAGTGTGGGGCTTGGTTTTGAGGTTTGAAATCTAAACCAAAGGTGAGGCTGGGCAAGGAGTACATGGCTGGAGAGGACAAGGTATGGGCTTCAAAAAGGTGTACGACCTTTGTAAGAAAGGCATGTTCTTGCGTTGTTTCACACTCATCCTTCTTACACGTGTACTAAGCTTGACGTTTAAATCCAAATAGGGGTGGTGATAGTGCTATGTGTCAAGGAGGTTTCCTAGTGTTTCTTTGCTTACTTGGGCGTTCCAAATGGCATGCTGACAGCTGGTTGATGACGTGGTGTGCTAGACGCCACATGGTACTCTACGATTGGCCCATTTGGCACCCGAAATCATGAAAACTTTTATTGCACCATAAAAATCCTAAAACCTCTCATGAATCCAATGGTACAATCCATTTTTTCTAATTTTGATCCTAAGTGCTTCAAAAAATCCAAATAGAAATACATTTACCTAGCGGACCATAATTCGAGTATGCTTCCAAACCGAAAACCTAACTAGTTTTTAATCCATGAATCTTTCCTAAATATTAATGGCATATCCAATGTATAAATAGGAAGAAATTTATTTCCGAAGATTTTCTTTCAGGGCATTACAATACATATATATATATATATAGTAAATGTTAATAAAGGTATATATATGTATGAGCCTTCATTGGTAGCCCCTTTGCAAGAACCTAATATATGATGAAAGGAATTGCACGTGTGACGCCTGCAAGTTCTGCTTGGGATTTGACGGAGCTTGAAACATCGGTACATGCAAACAAGCTTACATACCTGTTCATGACAATTAAAGATATAGTGCACCTAGCATGCACCTAGCATGCATCTAACAGTATCTAATATTCGTAGCGAATAATCTTTTTCTTTGAGCAATACTATGTACAAGATGTAATATATCCCAAATCATAAACATACTTCATAAAATTCACATGATAATTGATATCCCAAAGGTTAGTATTCGTCCAATAGGTCTATAACATAAAAAGTACTAGTGACAGTGCTCCAAAAATATAGTCTAGAAATAAAGTCTATTATACTAAATCGCTAAGCCGCTCAACTATAATATCCAAACTAACATCCAAAAAATGGGGAATAGATTCCATCAACTCCTTGTCTGTGCTCCATATTCTATCTAACCTCATCTAATCTCCCACGCATGGGTTCTACAGATCCAGACACATCGTATACCATTACAGGGAGAATGATAGTTAGAACTGGCAAGTGAGATTTGTAAAGCAATTGAACTACCAATTACTAACAGTATACGTGTATGCAAGCATGACAGTAAAATGGCATGAATGTGTGATACCCACAACCTCCACTTGGGATGTAACGGAGACTTGGAGCGTCGGGACATGCAACAAATGGCTACATACCTCCATTCATGACAGTTAATATACAATACATCCTAGTATGCAACTAGCAGTATGCAATAATTGCAGCTGAAAAATGTTGGTTTATAAAATTTCATGCCAGAATGAACTAAACATCCCAATCATTCAAGTTAAAGTGGCAAATAGTAAGGCATAAGTTCAGACATAAGTGGCAACTAGAATTTCCTTATTATAGACAACTTCAACAAGGTTTCATAAAAAGGTAGATCAAAACATCTGTCTAATATGCTCCATATTGAATAGGATCATCTCTAAGAATATCACTATTAATTCCATCTTTCAATAGGGGTCAGACTCGTTCTCAAACATCTTAAGCCAAGGGGTGGAGTTCATCACCATCCTATTCGTCAGATGTCGGTCCTGGCCATTCCATGGGGAATGGTAATTGGACTACCACAGTGAGATTCCTTAAAATCTCATTAAGTTAGAAAACCAACTTGCATAGAGATATGAGATGTATAACAAATATGCAAAAAACTCGTATTTGTCTCCCATCCAAATTTCTCAACATCTTTAAGAAAAACTCTAATGCACATTTTCTTATAGAAAACATTTTGTACTTCATCTTTTAAAAAATATTTCATTTCTTATTTATTAAATCCATTATTAACAGAACATAATATATGGTATCATCACAGCTTCCCATTTGCACTGTGAGTATCTACCGGTGATCGTAGTACAACTCATGTTGAAACTACGTTGTCTGCAGACTCGTGTCTCAATGCATTGATAATATATCATTTCATCATCATAACATATCATCAAAACATATGCACCCACCAGCATTAGGTGTCATATACGACTTTGCTCTGGTATTCTTTAAAAAGAATCTATTCAAAGCCCATTGACGGTTTTTTGTCAACTCAGGGGTTACCACTCCATTTTTACTCACTCTAGAGTGGATTGAGGAGTTCCGCTAAGATAATTTTCCATCCTAGCATTTGGGGTCATGAAGAAAATATTTTCATGCAATGCTCAATATGTATTTCATGTCATGCATTTACGTAGCATACTTCATGTTAAAATGACATTTCAAGTAACATGCTAAAATGGTTAAAATTTCACATCTCATTTATGTAAGTAACCAAATGCTCAATGATGTATCATATAACAGTTCAGTCTCAAAATAACATTTACAATATGAGTGTGATGTTTATACAATAATCATAAATAAATTATCCAAAAGTAAGTTAGAAGCTAACTTACAAACTTCTAGGTTATTAGAAAATGGTGTGGCTGAAATAAGAGATATTTCTAAGTAAGGAATCGTATAACTAAGGAAGATTTTCATATACAAGAGGGTTCAAAATAATATTTACAAAACTACCCCTATATTTCCTCTAAATTGCCCCTTAGGTCCTAAACTTTCAATATTTACATTTTGACCCCAAATTTCATCAAATTTCACAAACCTTATATTTTTCATATTCTAAATCCTTTTATGATCTTAGAATTGTAAGAATTAAATAGCTACTATGCTAATTCCATCCCCGTGGCAATGCATTGTGACCATATGTGATTTCAAGTCTAACTTCTATGGATACACATGTGTGACCGAATTTCATCATGTAGCAAACGATAAATATGTTCCTAAGGACACGTTAACAAGTTAGATTCAGGCTTAGATTCAGGTCGCATGAGTTCCTATCAACATTCATGCTTTGATTAATACCAAAACATCATGAAACCTCCAAATCGGGTATATAACCATAATGTATCTAGCTTCTCTTTGACATGTCAACTTTTAAAACCTAAATAAATAACATATTTTAACTCTTAACATGATGAAAATAGGTTTCTAAAGGTTTATAACACAAACTTTGGGAAAATAAATCATGATATCATAAAATAACCTTTATGCAAGTGGAAACTGAATATGCTAGATGATCAATCCAACATATTGACTTATCCTTCAATCAATTAATCAAGATGTTATCTAAGCTTAGGATATCATATCAAGACATGTCATGGCCAAAATTTTATACCAAAAAAATTTACACATGCAAGACTCCAAATCTGAACTGTATGTGCATTCCCAAGTTCAATCTCATACAACTCAATCAAATCTTCCTTCTCATGCCTTAACTTAAAGCCTAACATTTTAATCAATCATCCAACAAAAATCTAAGGTAGGATTACTCACCAAACCATAGCCTTTGAGATACTCAAGATCAATTCCCTCCAAGGACTGACTCAATGCCATGATTTCACTATTTTCTCACACTAAGAGTGTTTTTCTCTCAAGAACACTAAGGAGAAGCTTAAGGAAGGTGTGTGAGGAAGTGTGGAATGAAGGGGGTATTTATAGGAGTCAATGAAAGGAGTAAGGGGTGAGGGAGTGCACGGCTTGGGCTGAAGTATGGAAGATGATTAGTGTGTGTGGGTGTTGGACTGTTTGACTGCATTTTAGGTTTGCACAGTTGAACAGTTGATCAAAACACTTTTTATCCCATGGACAAAGATTAGGTGAAGGCCATTGGTGCACGGGCTGAAAGTTTTCAAGAGTTAGAAACAAATTAAAATGATTTCCCCATGAGAAACCATGTTGAGGCCGACGGTTTAGGTTTCACCAAAGTTGTCTAGTTGTTTTATCCTTCTTTGTCCCATCATTGTGCTCTGTTTTGCTAAATAGTAAGCACTACTAGGTAGCTTTTCCAGGTGTGTGTGGAGGTAGGAATGGTTGCCATTTGGTTTAGCTTGAGCAGAAAATGGAGGTTTGAATGTGCATAAGTTCAACCGAGTGAGTACGTGGTCACCACCAATTTCATCAGTCGGTTTTGCTATCCAAAGGAGGTGATTGGCCAAGCATGGAATTGAGTATCTTGGAGCACGTCTTCAGAGCTAAATGGCATAGGTACTGGCATGTGGAGATGGCTAGTTTTGGTGTAGAAACTTCTTGAAAACCATGTGCAGCTCAGCTTGGTCATGTCTCATTTCCAAGATGAATAGTTGGGCTTTTGGATTGATTAATAGAAATATTATTGCCTTTATTTTAGGTCTGGATTTTCTAGGTTTAGGACATATGGTAAGGGTTGAATAATTTTCAATGGCTTATTTATGGTTGCATCAGTTTGCACTTGTGTGTGCCGATTGGTGGACACTTTTCGCTGATATGCCTTTCACTACATGACATTGGGTTTTGAACTTTCTACAATTCAAGAGACATGAAAGAGTGATCTAATTCAAGTGAGGAAGGTAAGAATTCCAGAAAAAATGGAGTTAGGAAGCTTGATGGAGTCGGCAATCAAGGTTGTCAAAGTTACTATTCTTGGCATAATGAAGGATCTTTGGGAATGGAAGCTTGAGGTCATCATGGAGAGCTGACCATGGTTAAGAATTTTAAACTTAGGGGCATGTGGGATGGGTTTTTGGAAAGAGGAAACCAAGGTATGGTGTAAGTGGGTCGAATTTGAAATAATGATAGGAATACTATGATTTTCTCCAAGTGTTGAAATCTCATTGGGCCATATGTTTCCAAATATTCAAGCCTTTTGTGTCGGCCTTGAAATGGATCTATCCTTGGGCCTCATGTTCAGATTTTTATTGGCTTTCCTTGGCCTTAAAAGCTCACTAAGCTGGGTCTTAGTCTTGGGTCTACTAAGCTGGGCCTGTAGTCTTGTATCTAAGAAATTGGGCCTATAGTCTTGTGTCTATTCTTAAGCTTCTTATCTTAATAAGCTAGGGCCCTTATTTAACCAACTATTGGGTCTTCTCCAAATTCATCTAGTATTTTAACCAACTTACTTATCCCACCTATTCATCTAAATTGGGCGTATAGTCTTGTGCCACTTGTCATTCTATCGTTGGCACCTATTCTCAAAATTAAAATAGCTCTAAAAATACTAATTAAGCCAATGGTGCAAGTCTTCTTGCCAACTCATGACCAAAAGCTTTTTCTTCTTAAGGATCCTAGCTTTCAATTGACTAGGGTCACGAGTTACTATAGTCAAGCCCTAAGGGGTTTTAAGTGGGGTGTTACAGAATGCATCGTGGTATGAATATGAATATGCATGACATGACATGAGCTTGACTAAAAATATGAAACTAAACATGGACGTGACAAAACATGACTGAACTTAACTTAACATGAATTGAAATTGACATGAACTAAAATTGACATGAACTGAACTTGACATGAACGTGACATGAACTAACTTGAAAGGTAAGGTGATTCATATTGGATTAACATGAAAATGTATTCTTGTCTCGTGGGGCTACCACAATGTCCTTGTCTCATAGAGTTGCCTCGATGTTCTTATCTCATGAGATTTTCATGATGTTCTTATTTCATGGGGTTACCATGATAACATGACAAGACTTGGAAAATATTTCATGTGATGCCCCCAACCCCCGCTTGGGATTGTACGGTGACTAAAGCGTCGGGACATGTAACACAAGGCTACATGCCCCTCGTACATGACAGTTAAGATGCAATGCACCTAATGGTAACTAGCAGTATGTAGTATATTGCAGCGAAAAGCCTACTTAGGTCAAATAAATAAGACAGGTATCATGGTACCGAAGCACATAAATCCTAAAATAGAAATTTCATAAGAGTCATCAAAGACTTAATTGTTCCAAAAGAGACTCCCAAAACATGGGACAATTACATCAAGCGTCATCAAAAAAAGTCGTTCATCAAAAAGAGTCCCATAACATGAGTCCTTTAGTGAGGCCAATCCTACCTGGCCTTTTCCTGATTCAAAACCCTCCTCAGTTGCTCAAAAATTTGTAAAAAATTTGTAACACCTCAATGATGAATTGGTCGATAATTTCCAATCTTTCCAAAATAGACAACTCCTTAAGGATTTGGGGAGTTGGTCTCTTGCGTTTCTCCATTATTATCATCTTCAGTTCCTGTCACAACTTCTACCATTCCGAGTAGAGGAATGGTAGTGGAAATTACAATAGTGAGATTTTGATAAATCTAAGTAAACAAATAATATGTAATAGATATCGTAAGCATATGTAAGCAAACTTGAAATGAATGGATGGACATGAGACTTTGCTTATGCATTTGACTTTTTCGAAAATACCGTGTACATCATGGCTTTCATAACTCTTTTCTTTCATAAAACATATTTTCTTTCATAAAACATCTTTTCGTAATTTTCATACTTGTTCATTTAACATACTTGGGAGCTCGGGTTCTTGTTCATATATCATAGCATAACTTGGAGCTCAAGGCGTTTCTTTGACTTTTAACTTATAAATGGATACCTCACGGCTCCCCTATGCACCATGTGTTTCCCACCAGTTACTGCATTCACCATTGTCCACTTTGACCAAGGTGACTATGTCTTACTTTTATCATTCATATTATGACAGTTCACTTTTTGCCTTCATCGTAGGGCACCCACTAACCTTAGGTGCAACTCCACTCCAGTATCCTTTTCTTTTAAGAACTATTCGAGGTCCGCTAACTGTACTTCATCAACCCAGGGGTTACCATTCCATTTTAGACACTCATGTGTGGACATGGGAGTTCCACTAGGACACTTCCCCGTCCTAGCCTTTGGAGTCATGACAAAACTCTTAAAAGACTCTTTTTCTTTTTTAAAGATTTTCACAAACTCAATGCATGTGACATGATGTAATACCCTGCTCCTTCCTCCTTACGTACGCTTCTTCTTTCTGACGTATGTTCCTTTTTTATGACGTAAGCAAATCCCGAGGGTAGAGATTTTGTAAATTGTCTGCCCTTCTATCTAGCGACTGCGAGACTCGTCATGCGTGTCAAACCATGATGGCGTGTCTCGAAAGATATCGTGTGACTTCTAGGGCACGCCCAGTGTTTTAATTATGCTAGAAATAATTATAAGGAGTATTTCCAGTATTATTGAATTAAGATTTGATCTTAAATACGACAATCATAATATTATTGAAGAGCTCCAAAAATATTATAATTGCTGGAAATTATTTTAATATTATTATTAAAATAACTTTAATTATTTAAGATATTATGAGATTTAAATTATGTTGAGAGCTTTTATTAATTAAATGATTTTATTCTCTTTAATATGTTAAGTGAGACTTCATCATTTTATTAATGATGAAGAATATTATTTTATAAACTAAAGTTAGTTTAAAATAATATTCTACCTTAATTCCTCTAAGCGCTTTTAATTAAGTTAATAGTTTACGTATTTTCAAATCAGTGTTTTAATCCCTTGCCGTTAGATCATTACGTGGATCCCCAGACGAAGGGACTGGGTTAAATACCCAGACCCCCTCTCTTTCTCCCTCACTTTTCCCGTAACTCTCTCTCTCTCCTCCCTCTCCATAGCATACGCAGTACGAGGCTTCTCTCCATGCCGAACCGTTCCACGCCTCAACCCGGCGCCGCCATGCGTCGGTAGCCCTCACCGCCGACACCACCAGCCGCACCTCCCCCCGGCAAGCTCAACCAGCCCAGCCCTTCTCTCTCTCGCTCTCCCTTTCTCCATTTCGGAAGTACACAGCCCGAATGGGCTTGGTGCACGTACCGCCGCCGTGCGCCGTCCTTCGGCGCCACCACTGCTACAACAGTTTCCTCTTCCACCGGCCAACCTCCTCCAGCAAGCTCAACCTCCACCGTGCAGTCCTCCCTCTCCCCTCCAGGCAAGTAGCCGAAATGGGTCTTTGACCCATTTCCCCACTGTGTGCCACTGTACGCGGCCACCCATGGCCACCAAGCACCACCATGGACTTCTCCTTTCCTCCCCCTTCCTCCTCCACGTGACCCATGGCCAAAAGCCCTTCTCCACCACACCGGCTTCCTCTCTTCACATGCATGACTTTTACACTTTCCACCGCCGTGCACCGCCACCCACAGCATAGGACCACCACCTCCAGCCTCCTCAGGCCACCATCAAGCCAACCCAACCACCTACGGCCCCAATCTGCTACCCACGCATGCACACTCTCCCATGGCTTCTCCTCCACCGTGCGGCCAGATCTGCCACCATGAGCCACCGTGGCGCCACCTTGACGCCACCACGTGATCCACCGCACCTCCCTTACCGAGCCCTAGGTCCAAACCATCACTTTATGTGGTGGGTAGTCACTGCATGTGATGGACAGCCACTGCGCATGGATGACCGCCACTGTACAAGGCTAGATCCGTTGTGTTATGCTCCTTGCCACCATCACAAGGCCACCACGAGCCCTTCCAAGACCACACCTAGCTATCCAAACGCCTAAACAGTCAACATACGTGGGTTAGTTGCCACGTACGATTCCTCCAACATCATCGGCTGTGACGATCAACGAGCAACATATGGGTTATCCCGTCGATGGTATAACCCTCTATCCCTCGTTAATTATGTTAGATATTGATTAGTTGACTAGGTTGTGGAGTGTGCTGTTGGTATTGTGGAGTTGTGGTATTGTGATGTGGTGCTGTGTAGTGAAGTGTTGGGCATATCTGTGTTGTATGGAGGTGCATTGTGCCGTGTAGTGCGCTGTGATGTGTTGGGTGTAGATGGGAAGTGTTGTGGACTGTGCCATGTAGTATGATTGGGGAATATGTGTTGTATTGGTGGCATGGCGTATGTGGAATGGGAATAGTACACGCTGGGTGTACTTTGTGTGTGGCGTAATGTGAGACAATGAGAGTATATGTAAAATATACCCTCCTGGCGTATTGTGGAACGGGATGAGTACGAGTGGAGTGTACTCAGTGGCGTAGTGCATGTAAAAGGAGTACACGTGGAGTGTACTCCATGTGGTGGAGTGATGGACCATATGGCGGAGATGCCATAATGGTGATATGCCGTAGTGTCTATGAAGGCAGTACACGATGAGTGTACTCTGTGTGGGGTATGCTATATGTGGGGAGTACATGTGGAATGTACTCTATGTGGTGGACGATGCACCATATGGCGTGTATGTCATAGTGGTAATGTGGCGTAACGTGCATGGAGTATATGCAGAGTGTATTCCATGTAGTGGAGTGACGGATCATATGACAGGTATGCCATAACGGTGATGTAGCGGGATGTGTATGAATGGAGTACATGTGGAATGTACTCCATTTGATGGAGTGATACACCATGTGGCGGATATGCCATAATGGTGATGTAGCGTATGTAAAGGGAGTACACGTGGAGTGTAATCCATGTGATGGAGTAATGCACTATATGGTGGGTATGCCATAGTGGTGATGTGAAGTATGTGAAGGGAGTATACGTGGAGTGTACTCCAAGTGGCAGCGACACTCCGTGTGGTGTGTCGTAGAGATAAGGATGGTTATGTGATTGATGGGCGTGGAACGTGATGGATAGTGTTGGCAACTGTGGAACAGTGTCCTGAAGTAGTTATGGCGTAGCCTGTAGTCTGAGATGGCAAGTGTCACTGTGATGGACTTATGGCTAGGAATAGGCGTGAAGTAGCAGAACAAGTATAAGAGTGCTCAGCGGAAGCATGACTAAGGAGTGTCACGAAATGACATGACTATAGACAGTCGTGCTAGTGACGGGCGAAGTAACGGAACAAGTGTAAGAGTACGCAGCGGAAGCATGACTGGGCAACATCACGAAGTGACGTGGTTATTGGAAGTCATGCTTATGATGGGTGAAGTGTTAGAGCGTAGGAATGGCGTAATGGGAACATGATGAGATGTCACAATGTGACGGTAGTACGTGAGGAACCGTACTCGTGATGAGTTAGGAGTTGACGTAGCAGAATGTTGGGTAATGCGACAAGGTCACAGTGTAGCTCTGGAGCAATCTCGGGTATATGACGTGACATAAGGCATAGTTGTAAATGGAGTCTTTTCGTGTTAAATGTTGGGATGAACTGTCAAAAGGGACGGGTAGCATGAAGAGTCATGCTAGCCAGGTTAAGAGAAGGTTGGTATCGGAGTATGGCCTTTGTCCCTTTGAGCAGGTGATCAACATGTTATATGTTGATCTTAGGTGATAAAGGGGTAAGGTACATGTGTAACGTGGTGGCATACATGTGTTGGACGGATTCACCATATGTAATGGGTAATCTGTCATGAGCATAGTTGCACGGTGCTTAAGCCTCAGAGTTGGCTTAGAGCCATGTGGCTTGTATGGATGGGAATGAGGATTTAGTGTGGGCTAAGATGCATGAAGGTAGTGACGGGCGTATTGTTAGGATTGGGATGCGTGATTCCACCGGTCAGAATTATGCGTCGGAATGTGGTTGTAAGAAGAGTAAGATGAATGTCTTAATGTCTTAATCCTAAGGTGAATCATGGGTTCACTTTAGTGGATGAGCACTCGAGATAAGACTTTGAGTTGGAAGATGTGGTGACCGTAAGTGGTCCCTGAAGGGTTTAACATAGTGAAGGGCACGTAAGTGCACAGGATAGAAGAAGAGTGTTCCAAGTATAGTGTAGTTCTATTTATAGTTTAAGTTGCTTATGCATTAGATAGAGAATGACGCTAAGGTATGTGTATGCATGTAGGTTGCCATCTGACAAGCACATGAATGGACTGCATGACGTGCAAATAGCATGGAGTCCAGGTAAGTGTTACGTTCATACTCTTCTACAGTTTTCCAAGATAAAAGAAAATGAAAACGAAAGCTTTTCCTTTATGACGCTTTAAGAAAAGACGAAAGTCGTTTTAAGAAAGAAAATGCTAAGTGTTCAAAGGTATAAGTATGTACAACCCCTCCTTGGCAGCCCCTATTTACGCAACCAAAGTATTAATTGTACGCATGTGAATAGATGACTATACGTTGTATCTATTGTATGTATTTTCTAAGAAAACCCACAAACTGATGAAAATGCATGAAAGGCAAGAAAGCGGATGTTTTTATGGATCCTACGAACCGACGCTCTCATGTGCGCCATGGGGTGATGCTCCTAGACGTCATGATTGACGATGTTCAAGGTGACGCTTATGGGATGCCATGAAAGCTGACGTTTAAGCCCATGTATGTTCTTAAATGAAGTTTTCCACGAACGAACTGTTAAAGAAAGGATAGGACTGAAATGAACTGAAAAATGAAAAGACGATTTTCGGGCTTACGCCCCAAAAGATGTTTTCTCATGAAAATAAATGTTTTCTCATGAAAAGAAAGGACTGTTAAATGAAAGAACGAATTGAATGAAAGCTCCAGCTCTTTTGAGCTAACATGAATGAATGAATGAAAAGCAAGAAAGAAATAAATGAAAGCATGAATGTATGAAGATATGTAACGGCCACATGAATGAATGAAAAGAGTACCAATGAATGGGCAGATTTCAATGCCGGGTAGGTAGTACTAGAAGTGCACCCAGTGTTGCCCCCTATGAAAGGGATTCCAAACTCGTGGCCACGGGCGGAATCCTGGTCCAAAGGAAGACTGCTAACCCCAAACACACGGGCATAACAGTGTGTACTGGCCTATGAAAGTGATAAAAATGAATGGATGTATACATGCATGTACAAACGCACGAATGCACGAACCTTTGAGAAATGAAGGCACTGACGGGGGACACGTTTTAAAGAAAGGAAAGCCTTTTAAAAAAAAAGCCTCGTCCATTGACGTTTTCAAAAGAACGCACGTATGCACGTAAACATGCACGAACTCTTGAAGAAATGAAGGCACTGACGGGAGAAACATTTTACGAAAAGGAAGCCCATGTTTAAAAGAGAAAAATCCCGTCTAGTGACATTTTCAAACGAACGCACGTATGACACATATGCACACACGTAATAGTATGTATGAGTAATGAATGCCTGAATGAAAACCTATATTGTTATATTTTAACTATATGAAGTAATGCTTACGAGTCTTCGACTCATTTTAGTTTTTATGCATGTCCCTCCGCCCACAGGAACTACATGATCAGGACGGACACGGCCCATGGGGAATAGCACAGAAGTCTGGGCACGAGTTTTAAACGTATGAGAGGCCTTTTATCGTAAAGATTTATGTTTTCCACTATAAACCTCTTTTATCCCAAAGCACATTTTAATTTATAAACGTGGAGTCTCGCTCCCTGGGTATGCAAGTGAAAAGTTTTAAATAGGACGGTAATTCCCGTCATCCTTTTATAAAAATATTTTGGAAAAAGTCCCACCACAAGAACGGGCGTTACACATGAACTATGAAACTTTGAACTTTCATGGGACACATGCAATGCTAAAGCTTAATCATGAACATATCACAAACAATCATGAATATCCATGTATATTTTGCGTTACGGCTTGAAAATATTAGAACATGCGACCATGCTCTTTTTCATAAATTCTAAGGCATTTGAATAACAAGCAAGAAACAAACATTCAAAAATTCACATATATTATGCAATGGCCAAAACATATAAAACCTAGCATGCCCGAGAATTGGTTTTATGTCTTTAGAAGTTCAATCACATAATGTTAATACTTCATCTATAGTCATGGCCGAGACCTACCTATCTTGTAATACATATTACACTAACTTTTCATGAACTTATAATCTTCTAATGCGTTTAATAAAACTTTATCAATGAACATGCGTGTGTAGCTGAAACATACTAGTGAACATACTTATGGAAAGGCGAGTATTTTATGGGCATAATCCTATAAAAGATTTGGTCATATAACAAATATCCATGACCATGTTAAGAATCATGCAATCTGAACCCTAAACGTGGCCTCTCATTCCATTTTCATAAAATGAACTAACAACAATAAACCCTTTCAGCCATATATTGAACAATCATACAAGGAGCCGATTATATCACATGAAAGAATATCATCATTTCAAGTACCAACATATAACAAATAACAAACGAGTTCACATGAAATATACATAAAATATCCAAATACAAGTTAGAAATTTACTTACAAAAATCCACAATCGATAAGTGAACAAGCTGAAAATATATATATATATATATATATATATATATAACAATCATTAGGATCGGTTATCCAAAACCCTAATCCGTGTGTGAGTGTTGTGGTCTCTACATATTTCCAAGAAAGGCTTCTTGGACAAGCTAACTTCCTTGCATGGATGCCAAGTGGTGCATCACCCTTTAGCCTCTTCCCCTTTCCCATCATTTGATTGTGTTGGGAACATAATGGAACTTTTTGGACAAGTAGCGCCTCCCTCTCAAAACCGAAATCCTCCATCCCCTAAATGACGTTCATCTTGTGTCTAGATTCAATGAAGCTCATGGCAAAATGGTCTTTCATCTAGCTAGGATCTTCCTCAATCTCCTACAAGTGTGCATGTGTGCCAAGTGGCATGTGAAGAGTGTGTGTGTGTGCATGATGGCCAAAATTTTCATCTCCTCCCAAGAAGATTTTCTTTCACCAAACTTTTTGGACATTGTGTGATTGGTCATGGTGGGTGGCAAAAATGCACAAACTCCCTTGCCCTAGTCGTCCATCTCAAGTGTGTCTTCCTTAAGATTCTTCTAGAATCCTCATAGGTGTGTAGGCCTTCTCTTCCCAAGCAAGATCTTACCCTTTCCCAAGACAATACATCTTATCCTTCCCTTTTGCATGCATGACACATGGCAAAAAGCATATCACCTTTCTCTATAGTTGTCGTGCATGCCCTTTGGGCTTCCTTCAAGTCCCAACTTTTCATAGCCTTATCATTCCCCTTCTAGAAACCTCCCTCTATTAGTGACAAGTGTCACAATACCTCTTCTTACAAGCAAGCCTTCTTGCATGCATGACACATGGCAAGAAGGTGGGTGATCCTCTATGCTAGGCATGCAAGACCAAAACCCTAGGCTCTCTCACCTCTCTTCCCTCAATTCAATCCAGATTCATCAAGTCCTAGTTGTAAACTCCATTGGATGACATGTGGCGTCTAAGGAATTGGGTTGGGCGTGTGCCCTAGTTCTCTTGGGCTTCAAAACCCTAATTTTCCTATGGAGGCCAAATCATTCATGGGCTTGGGCCTTTCTCAAGGACTTAGATGCCTAGTACCAAACCAAATTTTTAATTGGGTTACTCCACCTTTTCTTGGCCCAAATTAACAATATTTAATAAAATTGCATAGAAAGCTTAACAAAATCTTGGTCGTCACATTTCATGATGGACTCATGTGACTCATGATATGTAACCATGACGTGTAACAGATAAACATGTATAGTAAAAATGATATGGCATTCTTGGCATGTAATAGGTAAATGTGTAACATATAATGTGACATTCATGGCATGTGACAAATGAATTTGTAACAGATGACATGGCATACATGACATGTGAAATTGAATTTGTAACAGATGACATGGCATATCGAGGCGTGTAACAATTAAGCATGAACTATAAGAATTGATGTGGCATGGCCTGTTGTAATAATTTATAATAATCATGAGTGACAATAATATGACATTTATGGGCTTACCACCCACCGTACATACATAAATATCTCGAAAATAAGTTAGAGGCTAATTTATAGCAAATGAGCGTAATGTAACTGTAGCATGAACTGAAACGAGATATTTCTAAAGGTTAAAAACTCACACTAAGTACTTAGAAATATGAAATTTTACTCACTTGTGGCTAAAAATCATTAAGCCCTCATACCAACAAAAATGCTAAAATACTAAGTTTTGATCAAATAGAACAAATCATTGATGTTCTTTGTCTAACATTTTTTAAATCAACTCCATGGACTCCAAAAGTACATAAACACATTTTTAACATGATCATAAATCAAGCCTAAGTGATAACATGCTAGATCAAACAACCAAAATCACAAAATTCATAACTAAACAATTGGCATGCTCACTAAGTTTAAAACTGAGTACCACATGTTTTGACTTTTGATCAAAATCACTACATCCAAAATTCTCATGAATAAACCTTCAAGAAACAAAATCATTTACCTCATATGCAAGTTGTAAACTTGATATAAACATTTAATCTCAGATCACATGGCAAAGTTTTCATCCAAACAATAAGATCAAACCGAAAGCCTCTAGTTTAAGTCTGAATCGAACTTTTGCACCCATAAAAATTATTTCATCAAGATCAAAACCAATAGTCCCAAAAAATAACTTTGTAACACATAGATAAAAGCCTTAAGAATATCATATGTGAATATCAAGACCATTGGATTACATTTCCATAGCAAAATATTACAACTCCAAAACAAAAACTGTTTTGATACTTTCAGTTTTCAACTTTCCAAAATCATGAAAAACTCATTATAAAAGCTATTACCATGCAATATTTCTAAACCTAACTTTCATGTTAATATGTTAACTCATCATCATAGAAATCTCTACCCAAGATTTCAACAGAAACCTCAACAAAATAACAAGGTTTCACACAACAAGGTTGCATGCTCAAACCCAATTTTCAATAACAATACTCCATGAAAAATTGCAAAAAATATAGCAATAGAAGATAGAATCAAATAAGAAAAAATCATATGAAGGAAGTTTCTTAAGAATTGACTTACAAAGGTTTCAAAAAAATCCAACAAGAACATCTAGAAAAATTGCCAGAAACTTTTATATGAGTTCTCTTCAAATAAGTAAAATAAAAGTGACCAATGGGTGAAGGCTTTGTAAGGGGAATCCTTTAGGAGGATAGGGCTGATGGGGCATGGATGAATGACCATATGCTGGGGGTTTTGTAGCAAACACAGTGGGTAGAACCACGGGCAACTCAGCCCATAGTATTTGGTTGTGGCTGCCAAGAGGGGTGGTGGTTTTGGGTGGTTGTTTGGCCTCCCATCCATGCACCATTTGGGCTGACACGTCAGCCATGGGACAACCTTGGATGATGGGAGAAAATTTCTCAATAAGCTTTGCATTGGTGGTGTTTTTTGATGGGCCTAAATGGGCCTTAACCGAATAGGCCTTACTGTAGGGATTAAAGAGTGTTTGTTTAGGGTTTTTGTTTCTATCAATCCCAATTCTAATTTTTCTTGGTCCAATGAAATTACCAAGATATAAATGAATAAGTGAGAGTGTAATATGTGGTGCCCCCAGCTCTCGCTTGGGATTGGACGGTGACCGAGACGTCGGGACATGTAACACAAGGCTAAACACCCCTCGTACATGACAGATAATATGCTATGTACCTAGGTACACTAGCAGTATGCAATAGTGTTGCAGAGGAAAAATTAATAAAAATCGGATAAACTAAGTAACGCGATAAGCATTTGCAAAGCACATGGCACCATAAACTAATATCATAACCCAAAACATTGTCCAAAACATAAACATAAGCCATAAAGGCATAATATCCCAAAAAGCATGAAGCATAATTTAAAATTCCCAAAACACGGGATCTCCACCAAAGTCAAGATAATTCCACAAAAATTAGCCATAATTGATGTTGCCTTCTTTTTTTTTCTTTTCTTCACAAAATACTTCCTCTAAATATTGTTCCTCAAAAACTGAGATCCAAACCATAAGTTCTTTCACAACATAACTATGTTCCCTTTCTCTTCATCGCTAATGTCCCATCGGGAGCTAGACACCAAGAAACTCCAGAAAAGGTGCCATTCTCTTCCTCTTGGTCATAGTCGCCTACTAAACCTATCACAACTTCTACCATTCTGGTTAGGTAATGGTAGTGGAAACTACCACAAGGAGATTTCTAGAAATCTCAGCAAGTAATCACAAAACATACCACAGTTAACACAAGCATACAAAATGTATATCATGATATGCATGCATGGACATGTACTTGACTTATGCCTTAACCAGAACTTGACTTATGCACTTAACCCTTTTCAAAAGACTTGTAACAGAGACTTAAACTTTTCATGAAACCTTCTTAACTTTTCTTCTTCACATGAACTTATTCAGAACTTGCCTTATCAGAACATATCACAAGATTTACATCGAGTGATCCTTATCATATCACGAGATTTTCATCAAGTGATCATTATCTTATGAGCTCTTATCCTTGTTCAGAGGGTGGACACAACACGGCTCCCTTCCTTGCACCACGTGTTCCTACTAGTTACAGCACCATCAATGGTCCGTACACCGTGATGAATACGTCATAACTAGATAATCATATTAACTCGACTTACTTTATTGGGTTACATGCCTTATGCACCCACTAGCATTAAGTGCTTCCTCGCTCCGGTATCCTTTAAAAAGAATCCATTCGAGACTCATCGACTATTCTTTGTCAACCCAGGGGTTACCACTCCATTCTTAAGCACTCCAAATTGGACTGAGGAGTTCCACTAAGACATTCTCTTGCCCTAGCACTTGGGTAGTGATAAAACATTTTCTTTGAAAATACTTTTTCCCAAATGCATGTGACATGAGACTTAAACATGCATATTTATACTGGACATATGATATATGGAATGTCGTGCATGAAATAACCAAGCATAACATTTTCATTTCATAGCATGATAACATAAACCATGTGAGATATCAAAACACATACATGGAATCATGAAAACTTGCTTAGGCCAAAACTCATAGGCATAAAAACATGAAGATTCATCACTTAAACATGTTCCAAACTTCAAGTATATAATATAGAAATCAAGACATAGTGAAGCAAACATTAAATCATAGGTTTTTTACCAAGGTCCGAAACTTCCAAAGCATGTTCAAACCGAAACATCATATTGCATAAACCATCAAGCTCAATCAAGTGAAAGCCGAAACTTATATGAACATTTCATGACATTTTCATCACAAATCCGAAACATATATTTCCTTCCTTAGAGTTACTCAATATCATATTAGCATATTCAAACAAACAACCAAGAGATAGCAAACAATGCAATCAAAAACCATGGAAGGATTTACACAATCATATACGAATATTAACCAAGAGTAAGTTGAGTATATACTTACAAAATTCTCGTAAAGGAACACTAGCAAGCTGTAAATCCGAACATACTATATTAGAAAGAGCATCTAATACCCTATCTCATGTTCTTGAGTGTGTGTGTGTAACACCCCGTATTTCAGTGTATTTTTAATTGAAAGATTATTTGTTATTAATTTAAAATTTTATTCTCTTGTTTTAAAATTTGTTGGATTTTTAGTGGGTTTATTTTTATGATTTTAATTTTGTGAAAATTATTCTGAAGTGCTTTCTTATAATTGATTATTGTAATACATTTAAATTGTTTTTCACGTTAAATTAACTTATTGTTGGGTTTAATTATTTATTTTCATTTTAATCATTACGTTTGAATTATTTTATTTTACTTGCTGTTTTAGATTCGTTTCCGTTGGATCTTTTTTTTTGTGACCCAAGATGTGGAGATTGAACCTTATTTCTTTCTCTACATTTTCTCTTTCCTCTTTTCTTTTTCTTCTTTTTTTTCTTTTCCTTCTTTTTCTTTTCTTTTTCTCCTCTCCTCTCCCGCGCGCCACACGACTCTCCCCCTCCCTCTCTTCGTCCGTTCCTTCATCCACCCAGCCCCGCTGCCTCGCGCCACTGTGCATGACACCTCCCGGCCCACCTTCCTCCCCAGCCACCGACGACCACCCCCCTGTAATCTCAGCCCCAACCGCGCCGCCGTTAGCTCCCACACGCATCACCAAGCCGCGACACTCCTTGCGCCGCTACGTTGCCATCGCGCCACCTCCGGCCACCATCTTCTCACCACATCATCCTCGACCTCCTAGCAACCCATTGGACCCAACCCCACCTCCGATCTGTCACCGGTGAAGCCCCACCATCAACATTTCCATTTTGGGTATTTTAGCCTTCGACCGCCCTCTACGCCGCCACCCACGGCCAACCACCACCACCACTAGCTTCACCGACATTCCTAAACCCTACCCTATCAATCTCGAGTCTTCGTTTACACCCGTTCAAAAGTGAGTTTTTGAGACCCACGGCCATAGTGCATTTGGCACTGTTTTGTTGCTGCATTGCCGCTTCTAGCACCTCCGTGATCTTTCAAAAATTATATTATAGCATTGTAAGTATTTTTCCAAAGAAATTTTGAGATTTAAATGTATTTCTGCACTAATTCATATTTACTATGAATTGTTTGGTTGTGCCGGATTGAGTCCGAGGAGTAAGGGGGTTGGTTGGATTGGATGATGAAGTTGTTTGTGTGAGATTGGTGTATGCTATGAAATTTGTTGGCTGTTTTAGGTTTAAATATTGGTATTTTGAGTTTGACGTTGATCATGGTGAATATTGGTGATTTTTAGGAAGTGATGATATATTTTGGGATTATGAGGGTTTTAAGTTTTGAGATATTAAAATAGGTTATTTTAGAAGTTTAGGCTTAAATATGGAAATCCGTGATTGATTGAAAACTTACAAAAATTATGTGATTATTTTTTATAGGTGACGATTTATATTCGACTCGACATTTTTTAGGAAAATTCTGAAAAGCTAAGTTGTCTAGGTAAGCGAGGTTCCTATGCTAGATTTTATACAAGTTAATAAGACTGAGGTTGACCTTATGAAAACTTGTATATTTTGTGATATGATGGGAACTTGTGAAAACAAAGATCAACCTCGGTCGCTTATCTGCATTATTCATCAAATCTGTGTGAAAAAGGAAAATATGTTCTGACATGCATTGTGTAGACATGAGCTAAATTCTATCATGTGTTTTTCTGAAAGCTGAAAAAGGGAGCGATATTGAGAATATGGAAAATTGTGCATTTATTTAGAAAGATGTTCTGGCTTTTGTTGTCAGTGTGTGTAAACTGTCAAATTCTGTTTTGGTACTCTGTATTATTTTGATATAACATCTGAAAACCTTTGGCATGGTGTACTGGTATTTGTATCTGGCTCTATCTCTGCTCTGCTCTGTTATGCTCTGCTCTGTTTGGGTTGGTACCAACTTCTCTATCTCTGAGAGCACCCACTTTGGAAACAAACTGGTTTTTTTCCAAAGTGGTTTTATTGTGGTCTTTCCTGTGTGCACACTCGGGGCTCCGAGAAGAATAAAGAAAAGATTTCACATCTGTCTCTACCTGGTTTGGCCACCGGGGTTAGCACAACCCTACCACGGGGGTGAAACATGGTCTATGCTCTGTGTGATGCTCTATTTTGATCTGATGATGATACTCAGTTTATGTTATGCCAAAGTATTATGGGTTTTACGTGTTTTAAAACCATCGCTCTGTTACTTTTGAAAATATGTTCTGCTCTGCATGATAACTCTGGAAAATGTTTTGTTTTGCATGTTATACTTTGTAAATGCTCATGTTTGCACGCTAGCATATGTCCTCTGTTTACTGAGTTGTTGATAACTCACCCCCTATCTTCATAATATTTTTCAGATGATGTGGAGAGTCCAACTGAGGACCTGGATTAGATTGGTCAGCATGATTAAGCTGGAAGAGGATGTTAGAAGAAGGAATTCTGATGTCCTTTAGTTTTAATGTCTTTTAGATTTAATTATATCTTGGGCTTGAGTTTAGTAAGACTTTTGAAGTTATTAGTTTGGTTTGTTATGACTACCAGGAGATTTTGGACTCCTTAGTTTATTTTGCTGCAATAATGACTTCGTAGCGTTTTAATATGGTTATTTAGAGTACTTGAGATTGAGTTTTGCTAATAAAGTTTTGGAGTTTTATTTTAGTTGTGTTGGGAAACATGTTCTTAAGTGATAGGTAGTAATTCTCCAGGCCAACCGGGTTTGAGGCGTTACAGTGTGTTTCTAGGGCATTACTTGGTCTTAAACCATTCGGCTTCTAGGGTTTTTAGGTTAAAACCCTCCTTAATTTCATTCATAAGATAAAACAAAACCTAAGGTAGGCAAGAATACACGTGATGGTCGAAACATGGAAGATTAACTCCCCCTTCAATATTTGGCCTCAAGGGTTTCGAAGGTTATTTCCCAAAAAATAGTAGAAAGTGTTGTATTCTATCTTTCTCAAAGTCTAATGAGATTTGAATCTTATTTTCGGATTGAGAAAAGACTTGTGTATGTGCAAGACTTAAGAGAAACCGATCCTTACCTTGCTAATCCTTGCGTAGTGCCAAAATCCTTCTCTTGCAAGGATCCTTTTTGTTTGGTTGGAGAGAAAACACAAGAAAATGAGAGAGCTTTCAAAGGAACATGGGAAAATTGTGTGGAGAGAATGGAAACTCATGCAAAATTCGAAAAATGGCAAGGGAAAAGCCTCCTAGGCATGAATCCTTCTCTTTAAATATGAGACCCTTCATTCCCTCCTTGTTTGTATCAAAACCATTGCATGTATGACAAGTGGCAATGTTTCTTCTTCTCCCTCTCTCTAAATCGAAAAGCCCCTCGAAGTTCTCCACTTAGATTGCATTGGGAAGGGACATTATTGGGAGGTGGCGTGTTGGACTTCTCTCGTTGGCCGAAAATCCCTTTTTCCCTCTTATGCCCTTCCTTTCTTTAAACAAGTAAATATCTTTTCAAGGGATAACTTGGTAAAACCATGCATGTCTTTTCCTATTCCCGACAAGTAACTCTTGGCAAGGAAGACAATTGGCATTGGGTGTGTGCCATAGCCCTAGCCATCCTCTCCATTTTTCCTTTCCCAAGGTGTTGCTTCATCTTTCCAATATTCATTCCCTAGGTGACCTTTTACATACCATGGGTCCAAAATGCACTAAGTGACAAGTGGCAAGTGAATAGAGTGCTTGGGAGTATGCTAGCCGAAACTCTAAGGGCAAACTTTTCCTTGATACAAAAGTCTCATCACAAAAATCTTCTAGAAACATGGTGCATGCTTGACACATGGCAAAAGCTAGCAAAATTCGAAATCCCAAAGGCCTCCCTTCAATTTCCTATGCAAAACTTCTAAAAAAACCCCATATTACTTCCCTAGGCTCCCCTTTCAAGAAACCTACCTTGGAACTTGAATTCTAGACAAAAGAACAATGGGCTAGGCGTGTAAGCCCATCTTGATGCTTTCCTACACCTCTCTTTCCCCCTCAACCCACTTTCAAGACTAGGTTCAAGGTATAACATTCTCATGACACATAACACTAGCAACTTAGAATTGGATCATGGGCCTAAACTATTGGACCTAAGTTTCCCAATAAGGCTGAAATTCCAAAATAAACTAGGGTCACTCTTCTCTTGGGCTTAAGTTACTACATAAAAGGTTCTAAGGCCTTTCAAAGTAGTTAAGGCTCATAAAATGCCATGGAAACCTAGAACAAATTCTAAGGGCCAAGCCTAGACAAAACTCGGGCCATCACATAATAGAATGTATTTTAGGGGTTAATAGCATGTAAAAGTGATTTATCAAGTGATTAATCACTTAAGCTAAAACTGGCCATTTAGGGTTTAGGAAAACTATTTAGGATTTCGACTTCAATCATGGTTTTAGATTGAATCTCAAAGGTTTGGGATTTCCCTAGGTTGAAGCCCTATTTTGGTTGGCCATAAAGTATTTGGTTGAATGGAATAGTATTTGGTTTAGGTGGCATGATCACAATGCTTGGTTTTCCTTCCATTCTTTCACATTTCCATCTCATGGTTCCTTTTAGTGCCAAGTGTCCTACACTATTCATTAAATGTGGCTAAGATCTTGCCAAGTGTCAACTAAAAACTCTCCAATGATATTTTGTACAAAAATCATTCAGCGATTTGACAATCGTCTTAGTTAGGGGCCACATGGCACTATCCTAAGTGTTACTATTCATCCAAAAAATTACAAAAATAAGCATTGCACCATAAAATCCTAAATAATCATTTGAGTCTTTTGGTGCAATTCATTTCCCAAAATTCGACCCCTAGGTGCCTCAATTAAATCAAAAGGCATTTCCAAGCACTATGCTTCCGAAAAATAAAAAATGTATTATTACACCATAATAAATATTCATCTTAAACTACTGGTGCAATTCGTTTCTTAATCTCACACTCCTAAGTACTTCAAATATTTAAAAAAGCACTTTTGTCACTGTAGCGGGAGGAAACCAACTATGTTGACAGACTCGAACCTTAAGTGGTCGCTAAATTCATTAAATCTTTCCTGGTTTTCACGACATTCTTAAGGTTTAAAGAAATTCATCCACTAGATTTTCAGCGGATTGTTACAACACGTGATTGTAGAATTATGATGAGTGCGCAAAAGTGCACTCTAAATACTCTATTATTAGATTAAAATGTTAAAATGTGAATAGAAATAATTAGATATAATTTATATTATTGAATTTAATATCTATTCACACTGAGATGTATTTGATCATAATTTTATAATATTTTAAATCTCAAATATTACACTATTGATTGGTAAGAGATAATTTGCAATTGGGCTTTACACTTAACTTTTTTGAAATTTTACTATTCGGCTTTTACATTTGGTTTTATTTTGATGGCAGCCGCATGGAGTATAATGCATGGCAACATATATATTGGTGAAAAGAATTGGAGCAGCCGTATATCACTTTGGGTTACACTTACATGGACCCAACTTCAATCGACCCATGCGTGCGGCAAGTGGGCTCTTTTCTTTTGGGCAGGGATTCTCACATTTTGGAGATAAGTCTTTGGGTAGTTGACCAACTGAGGAGTCTTGGGAGGAATAGAAGGCATGCAACACGGACCATCTAGCTTTTAGTTTTACATGCAAGCTAGGAGTTGAAAGCTGAAGGATTCTTTACGCACGCAACACGGAGCAACTGAATTTAAAGAGAGTTACATAAAACACGATTCGTTATGGACACAACACGTGGGGCCATTTTGAGTTTTACTTTTTGAGTTTTACAGAAGATGTTTTTTTTTTTTAGAATAAATATAGATAGAAGTTACTATTAAGAGTATCTATTTTGTACACATTATGTGGCATCATCTAGACCACACATCTTTCTAAGTAAGTGTTGGGAACAATCAACTAGAAGCAGCCACACAGTGAGTGCAAAGTGTGCACTACTATAATGATTTTTCTCTAATATTATTTTTTTTTTTTTTTTATGGTTTTACATGTGGGGGCACGATACATGAGTTGGGCCCACAAAATTGAAGCCACACCTTCATGCATCACACGGCACCTCATATATATTCTAAGGGAAGAACAAGCAGCATCGTTGTTGGAGGACAGACTAAAGAACGAAGAGACAAAATTAAACCTGGGTATCGGGTTTAAACCCAGAACCCCATTTCATTCCCAACTCGGATCGGATAGGTTTGAATTTTTAAATGCAAGTTTCGGCCAAGATTTGACCCAGACCGGAGAGAGAGAGAAAAAAAAATTAGGAAGGGACAGGATCAACAATCTTATTAACGGCCACCCAAGAGTGGCCCTTGGTCTCGTGGGTGGCCATTTTTAATTTTTAGTTTTAAAAACCTAGTTTTAAAGAAAAAATCTCGGCGTGCGGGCAGTCCGAAACTCGTGGACTCTCTGTACGGAGGTTTGGGCTTCAATTGGATTTGCTTTGAGGAAATCTTTTAAGTGAAATACATGCTGAACTTCTGTATACAGATTGTGGGCTTGATAGCTCCATAGCCAGGCCCATTATTCTTGGTTACAAAAGAACGAAAATGAGGTGACTATTTTTTTGTTTTCTCAGCAAGTAAAATGACGTGGCTACCACTCATTCAGACCAGCCACTTGAACTAGGGTGAAAACCGACGTCGTCGGCCCGGTTTTTGGGCAAAACCGACGCCGACCGACGGCTGGAAAAATAGATGAGGTGCCGACCGTAACCGGTCGATGGCGAGGAGGACACCGATCGAGGCAGTTCTCTGCCGGTTCTCGATCGGCGTCGGTTCTTTGGCGGTTCTAGTGAGATAATTATGAGAGAGAATGAGAGAGGGAGAGATGCATAGGAGAGAGAGAGAGAGTTACAGAAGAGAGAGAGAGAGAGGGTTACAAAGGAGGGTTCGGGGAAGAAGAAGAACTCTTAACGAAACGACGCCGTTCCACTTAAGTTTAAGTGGAACGGCGTCGTTTCAGACTTATTATTTTGTTCTTACGTCCTTAATAAAACGACGAAGTTTGGTTTAATGCCAAACGGCGTCGTTTCCAGTATCATTTGCAGTACTTATTAACTAAAACGGCGCCGTTCAACTTAAACTTAAGTGGAACGACGCCGTTTTGATAAGGGTATATTAAAAAAAAAAAAAGATTTTATTATATCGGTCGGTTCAGCGGTCCGGTCCAGCTTCAAACCGAGACCGAACCACTGAACATCGGTTTCTTGAAATTTCCACCGCACGCCGACCGGTTCTCCACCTGTTCCGGCCGGTTCCTGACGCGGCCGGTCGGTTCGCGTCAGTGGCGGCCGGTGCTGTCGGTTTCTGTACAGCCCTAACTTGAACAACGCGATCTCATCATTAACATGGTTGAAAAATAGAAGTTGATGCGGAATATTGGACCAAAGATTTTGTGAATATAAGCTGGCCTATGTGAATTGTTAACATAGCACACAGTTTATGTAGTTGCTGCAGTCTTCTAGTTTACATAAGCACAACGGGATCATTTGGTATCAGAAACTGGCATCCCATATTGAACTCGTGAACTAAAAGGAAAGCAAGTATACTAGAAATTGCCAATTCGATACTCTCTCTTTTCACAATTCATATATCCAGGCAAGAAGGCAAACGTTTTCGCAACAAAAACAAGAAACCAATAAAGCCAGTATAAAAGTATATCAGGACATATTCACACCCCCTGAATGATAATGGTAATGTTTATTACGAATTAAAGTTTGTGCATAAGAAATGAATCATTGAGCAAACAAGGAAATCCTCGACCCTTTCCTATTGAAGCTTTTCCTGCGTTTGCCGTGGAGCTGGGAAGCTATACAAGGATTTCAGCTGCCGGCTCATGAGCTTGCTATTCTGGACAGCCAGTTGAAGGGGCAAGTCGTCTGACCACCATTGCTCTAACCCATGAGCCTCAAGAAACTTCTGTTTCCCTTTGGACATTACAAAGAGCTTTGCCGCCAAATGACCATTTGTAGGAGGCACATTCTCCTTGGATGCATTGTTTTCTTCTGTGCCATCAGGGTTTGTGTAAGAGCAACAAATATAGTCACTGTTGTTTACATACAAATGAGGCACCCATTTTCCAAATCCTACATCAGAATTCTTTGGCCCATATAAATGGGGTAAAAAATTCTTCAATCCGATACCCAGGGTCTTCTTGTCATCGTCACTGCTAATTTCAGTTATACTACTCGAAGGAAGCATTGATTTAAATCTCTTCCAAACAAATCCAGCCTTTTCTCCAATATTTTTCAAGCTCATAGCAAGTGAGACAGAAGGTGGATTGAATAAATGGGTGTCCACGTATATCCCTTCTTTGGCCAATGTTTTTCCCACTTGGAGTGCAAACCCAGCCCCTAAGGAATGGCCTGCAATACAGACATTGCTGCTTCCATACTTGTCAGCAACTGATTTCAGTGCCTCCAAGGCTATTTTGAACCTGACAGAGCCCTTCAAGGTTTCCCAAGCCAGGAAACGAAGGTCATCTTCAATATCCCTTCTGATTGTTGGGCTTTTGAGCAATGTTCCTCTAAGTGCTAAAACAGCCCTTGGAGCACCACTAGGCCTGACGATTACCAAGTCAGCCATGGCTGCAGTCCTATCCCATTCTAATATTGCTCCAAATATAGATCCATCTCTTTCATCAATTAAAGTTTGTGCTAGCCTGTACTTGAAAGGCACCCACCATTTTGGAGCAAGACAATTTTCTTCAGTTCTGTTCTCTTGTCTATCAAGTTCAAGCAAGTAAACTGCTTGTATGAAACAGGCAATGACCGTTCTTTTGTAATTCACATCCTTCCTGCGTACAATGCTCTATCAGCAGAATGCACAATGGTACACTAATTTATCAAAACATTAGAAAAATGACTAGAAGATCTAAGGCATCAAACTGCATATAATTGTTTGTACAATGAATTAAAAAGGGCTAGGAATATAAAACAGAAATTCCTATCCGTGATTCAAGAAAATAGATTAAAGCGAAATGGAAAGAGTATTTTCATCAATTACTATCCAGAAGTCCACATTTTCATTCTGTTGACTTTAGAAAGGTGGACGTTGACTAATACACACTAAGAATATAGACGGAGCTCATGATAATGGTGGATGTAGTTACCGCCTAAGGAGACCAAAGAACTAACGATTGAGAATCAAAAACGAAATTCGAGATAAGCCCCATCTCAAATCTGATGTACACGCACCCAAACTTGAGATAAGCCCCATCTCAAATCTGATGTACATGCACCCAAACTTCCCAAATGACCGACAACTTTTGAGGTCCGGTATCATGCCTGTAAAGATATCTTGCTACTTTCCTTTCTGAGCCGTTTTTCATCTTTTTTTTTTCTTTTTTTTTTTTTACTTTATTTCTCTCCTTTTGTTCTCAAGTATGAAAGTACTTCAAAAACCAGGACGCACGACTAGGGTGCAAAACATGACATAGCACGTATGTGTAACATGATAATGCATAAGCAACCTGCTAATCACCAAGCTATTGATCTCAATGAAACTGAAAATCGGATAATTGGACTTAAAAAGGTCCATCTCTAGGAATTTTCCATATTATAAGCACAACCCACTCTAAATTACAAATCACTTCATTCGGTTGCTGAGAATAAAGGTTAAAACCATTTTAATCAACTGCAAAAAAGAAACAAGGAGAATGTGTAGGTGTAGGTGTATGTGAAGAAGGTTAGCTTCAAGTATCTGGTGTAACTTTTACAGCTCTCTATAAACTCTGTATTACAATGTTATTTAGTCAAACCTAGTGTGTATCTAGATATTTTTCCATAACCAATGAGCTTATCAAATATCAAGTGATCCAGCGTTAAGAACTTCATAACAATAAAATTTTCAAGATTATAGTCTTTTATACTTTTAGGTAGGTGTGTGTATATAGAGCGTGAAACCTACCAAAGACAAGGTCTTTCGAACCGTTAAAATATAAAATAAATAATAAAACCTACCACTTCCTATCAGTTTAAACTTTTGGGATAAGTGGTAATTTCACATGGTATCAGAGTAAAGGTCCGAACTCTGACTTTACACTTTATCCTATTTAATTAAATATTTCACGTGTTAGGCCATCTACTGAGGGAGAGTCTGGCCCACACGTGAGGGAAAGTGTTAAGATATAAAAATAAATAATAAAATTTACCTCTCACATCAGCTTAAGTTTTTGGGACAAGTGGTAATGTCACATGGTATCAAAGCAGGGATCCTAAGTTTAAAACCCAACTCTACATTTTATCCCATTTAATTAAATAGACCACGTATTAAGCTATCCATTAAGGAAGAGTCTGGTCCACATGTGAGGGGGAATGTTAAGATATAAAATAAATAATAAAATATACTTCTTCCTATCAGTTTAAACTTTTGGGACAAATAGTAATTTCACACGAACCCACCACTATGAGTAAATCCCTAATACATGATCTCAACCGTCAGAATTAAGTATCATGTACAAGTAATGAAAGGAATAAAAATTTTATTCATCATCTTTACACCACACACCTACTTTTATTTTTTATTTTTTTTTTCCCCTTAGCATATGCATGTTGTAGGACTAATGAGTAAAAGAACTCTTATTCTAACAATGGTTAAAGCATTTGAATGAATTAAATAATATGTACGTATGTGTACACATTCTTAATGTACTTCATGGTGTCACAGTGGGGAGAGCCGTTAATTGAATAATAATAATAAATAAAAAAAACAATTAAAAAAACACTGCCCAGCTGTTATTTCAAATATAGGTATTTTTTTTTTTTTTTTTTTACAGAGCATTCGCCAAAATCCGAATCCTCTTTATTAAAGTCACCTCAAAGTTCAAACAAATCCAATACAGCCCATAGAATTCAAGTACTTTCCTAGATACTCTAGTAGGATCAAATTATGGGGCATCCAACTAATATTCAAGCCAATAGGATAAATTACCAAAAATACAATCGGAAATCAAATGCAGAAATTACTCCAGCCAAACCAACCAATCATAAGGTGCCACGTTATGACTGTACCAACTTTCCATAAGCAAATTGCTAGGTATCTGATGGGTGAAAAATACCCATAAAATCCACTCAATTCGAAACGGAAAGTCATGTGGCAAAGTAATAACAATCATACAATAATTATAAGAATAATGACCAACCCAAAATCTGTTTTGATGCAGATATGCGTGGTGTGGGTATAGGTAAAACGAGGAGTATACAAATGGAAAATCTCGCTACAAACCCTTGTAACTCAGAACCCAGATACCCAAACTATCATTCCTTATTTATCAATATTTTCATTATGAAACAGCATCGTTTGGCTAAGCAGTTGAAATTGATTTTGTTGAAAGTAGAATAAAATATTATTATAATATTATTTTTATTTTAAAATTTAAAAAAATTAAATTATTTATTATATTCAAATTTAAAAAAATTGTAACGATAAACCATCCAAAATGTTTTCTTCAGAAATACCGCAAAGTAAATCGTTCCAAAGCTAAAAGTTCCCGGCATCGAAGATTACCTTTTTTTAAAAAAAAAAAAAAAAACACGGAGAAACCTATACTGGCAAAATTGTGAAAACCATTTTTAAATTTCACATATTCCCCAAGATTCCGAGAGGGCTACTCTATTAATTCTCTGTTTTCGTCTCAAATCTTCGATTAAGTAAAATCTGGTAGGCAAAGGATGGGAAAAAGGGAATCTGTAGAGAAAGGATGGAGATTTGAAATGCGTACTAACCAACTGGAACTGATGAGGTCTCTCCAATTAGGAGCGGAAACATTGCGGGGTCCTGAAACATGGAAAGCGTAGGGATGAGCCTCTTCTTGTCCCTCCACCACCTCCTTTGCCATCTCCGCTGCCATCTCCTCCGCTCCACACTTTGCCATTGACCACCAACGAAACCACACTTCTTCTTCTTCTTCTTCTCAATTTCTTCCTCTTTCGTCTTTCTCTTAAGGGAGCCTTAAGCCTTTTGTTTGCTTTTATGTCAAAGGTTCTTCACGTCTACTTGGTATCAGATTCCATGTAGTGGTAAGTGGTTTGAAATTTAATTGCTTTAGATTTTCTAACGATATACTTGAAACGCCTGGGTATGTAGGTCTCTCTCAACGGTCATATCTCTTTGAAATCAGTTTACAACATGAAATTACTGGAATGCCCTTTAAGAAGTGGGTTATAGCTGGACGTACGTTTTTGTCTTTGTCCACCTTTTGAAAAACGAGGTTCTGGAAGATTTAAGATAAATGAAGGTTCGGGCGGTCGGCTATCAATGGGCATTGGTTCCCCAGCGACATCAGGGATCTTATGGCTGAGAGTGTGCATGAACCCGGGGGCATGTGTTATGAAATTATTAGGTATAATTCATTCTTAAAAATTAATTTACAAAAAAAAGATATTTAAGACTTTATAAACTATCAACTAATCTCATATTTAATCGATCTAAGATCGTAACAACTACCACGCTCTTAGGGATCTCGGTTAAGTCTCTAAACACTATATTCTCTATGCCAATGGTAGTGTGGTGGTGACCGAAATCTTGTTTCTCTCTTACTTGGTTCTCAATCAATGGTGGTCACAATGACCAATATGGTAAGGTGAGGTTAAGTGTTTAGGCTAGAATGGTTATATGGAGTAGTGGAAATGGTTGGAAAAGTGTATGGTTTCTTTGGTGAAAAGTGGTGCACGGCAATGGTGTGAGTATGGTTGGCGCCACTTGAGATTAGGGTTAGGGTTGTGTTTAGGGTTTTGGGAATTTGGATAAGGTGTGGTCGGTTAGGGTTGGCCGAACAAGGCTAGGGAGTGATTTTAGGAAGTTGTTCCTAGAATCTAGAAACTCAATTTGGAAAGAGTTGGCCGACTATGGGAGTGAGACTTGGTCAATTAAGGTTCCTAAATTATAGGAATCTTAATTAGACAAGAGGAGTGTTCAGCTTGGACTATTCAAATTTCGGCAGGCAAGGAGTGTCGAAATTTGAATTCAAATTCAAATGGATGGAGGGTTCGGCTAGGGCAACAAAGATGAAGCACACAACTTATGGAAAGTTGACTAACACAAGTGTTGGTCGACTTCTAAGGTTAAATGGATTTGGAAGAGCAAAATGTATAAAGAACCTCAAGAACAATGATGAACACTCAAGAATAAAAGTAAAACACTTATGAACTTGAATGAACAAAAGTATAAACAATATCAATCCAATATTTGATTCACGAATTGCACAAGAATTGAATAAACCTCATATATTGATAAACACAACTTGGATTCACGAATTGCACCAAGTTGCAAAGAAACAAGATAAATGAATTACACATATTCAATGAATTGCAAGGTGTAATCCTTTCTTTGGGATTCACAAATTTCACCCAAAAAGCTCAAGTGCAAATGCACCGTTGGTGATCTCTCAAACAATAGTTCTCTCTCTAAGAGTTTTGCCAAAAGATCCTGAAGCAAGTGAATGAAGTCCTATTTATAAGCAATACAATTTGAAAACCCTCAATAGGTTCCTTGAAAATAAATAAATTAAATAATAAAATAAATAAACATGATAGTGGCATGGACCAAACTTGGTTGTGGCATGCATGGCCCCATGGTGGGCTAGGTTGGTGCATGGTGGTCTTCGAGCTGGTCTATGGCTAGGTGGTGCGGCATGGCTTGCTGATGGTGAGCCATGTGGGTGCACTGCATGGCCCAGATTGGTGGCCTAGGCGCTGTCTGTAAGGCATGGGCTAGAGCCATGCGCTGGATGGCATGCCTGGTGGGCATGCCACTGGCCTGCTCTGCAAGGCACAGGCTGGAGTCATGCGCTGGATGGCATGCCGTAAGGCAAGCCACTAACCTCGCTGGTGTGCGGCAGGATGGTGGGCATGGGCGTGCACTAGCGTGCGCTGGCTGGGCTGGCCGTGCGGCACATGGATGTGCGCATGGCCTTGAGGCACATGGGCGTGCACAGGGCCACGAGGCCCATTAGCATGCACATGGGCCTGCGCACTGGAATGTGCGTGGGCGTGCGGTGCGCAATGCCATGCGCATGGGTTGTGCTGCGCGCATTGCCTCGCATGGGCGTGTGGCGCTTGGCTGTGCGCCTGGGCAGATCCCCACTAAGCTCGCTAGCCCGCATGCTGGGTGCCCCGTGAGTGCCAACGCGCGAGTCAAGGCATGCATGCATGCTGGGCGCCCCGTGCGTGACCCCCCACAAGCCAAGGCATAGTTGTGGGCTAGCCAATGTGTATGTTCCCACCATGACTAGGGTATGTGCAGCATCTCTAGAGGCAGCTCGACGTGGGGGTCTAACAATTCCGCAGTCGACGTCCATGGTGGTCCAGGCACTCACATGGGTTGGCTGTGCGCTAGGTCTTTCTTAACTCTGGACGAACATTGCCATGTCGGCATCACCTCCCGTGCCGCACAATTGTAACTGTGCCAACATGGACTACATACGTAAAGTGGCTCTGATACCATTTATTATGAACTCACTAGGTACAACTCACGATTGAAAACCGACTTACAAGGAAATGGTACTTAGGGGCTTATAAACCACCAACCAATCTCATACTTAGTTGATGTGGGATCGTAACACCATGTTAAGAGTGTGTTTGGATAGTGAGGAAAGTTGAGAAGAGTCATGAATAATAGTGAGTAGAGATTAAATGAGTTTATGGGTCCCATTAACATGAGTTTGAGATGTTTTGATGTATCTAAGTATGTTGAGTTATGTTTAATTTTTAATAGGAACTTTAAAAAATTATAGGTTCAATCAATGATTGATTTTATTAATAATAATGGTGAAATAATAATTTTATTTATATGTTGTAGTAATAAACGCAATTATTATGAGAGAATTCTCTCAACACCTTTAAAAATGAATTTTGCACATTATTTTTTTGAGCTAAATTTATTTAATTCAAAATTGATAAAAAAAATATTAAATAGCTAGCAATTATTCCTACAATATTCTCGTGCCCCCATTTTATTCCAAACTTTGGGTATATATTATGATGACAACACTTAGGTTGAGTTAAAATTCAATTTGAACTTTTTAATTTTTCATGTCGATACTTATTTAATTCAAAATTTTCAATTTATAATAAATATTTTCAATTCTAAAAACAAGTTTGCTCATTTAAAATTTTTCAAAAATGGAAATTATTTAATTTGAAATTTGTAAAAAAACTTCATCAATTATTATCAATTATGAAGACGGTATTTTCATGCTCCCCCATTATCAATTTTTGTACACCTAGTATTTTCATAAAAGTCCTAACAGTCAATATTGGATCTTCTATATCTATTTTCATCCAATTTCAACATCAGTTATATTTTCTATTTAACAAGCTTAATAATAAAAAATATTTATATTTAACGACTTAAGCCTTCAATTTCATAAACATGTTCCACGCTTATAAAAATGATCATAAAATACTATAAAAAATATTACAAGGGTCGTGGTGTCAGGCTTCCTAATATGTGTTGTACTCACCCCCCAACGCTGGTGGAGGTGCAATGCTATGATTGAATGATGGTGATGATTCTATCTCAACGAGACATGACGTGACCCTAGCGATTAATAATGTCAATGTAATCCCAGTGGGCTGGAATCTATGACACTAAATGGCAAAGACGAAGCATGCCACGCCGAGGAACTTGCTCTTGAACATTTTGACGAATCATGCCTAGCTAAGGAGCTCATACTCGGACTGAGGCATGGAGAAAGTCTAGGGGTGGGCAGTGGGGCCCCACACCCCTCTGCCTCACCCCCGTCCCCTCAACTCCCGCATGGGTGAGACGGGCATCCATGCCACAGATGCAGGGGGCGGGGGGAGGAGGGCAGGGGGCCCAGTCCGCATTTGAGGCCTCCGACAGAGGCGGAGGCCCAAGGGAGTCCATCCTTGCTACATGTCTCTCTCGCCCCGCTTATATATATTAATATATATATATAAGTTATTACATATGTATTTATATATATATATATATATAAAGCCCCTAGGCATGAAACAACGTCGTTTCATGCCTGAGGTTTTTTTAACTTAATAACAAATGACCAAATGACGTCATTTTGTTTGGCCATCTATTAAGACCCCCCCTCCCCTGCGACTCCCCCTCTCTGAGTCTCTCTCACTCTCTCATCTTCGTCTCCATACAACCGTAACTATCGTTGTTCCCACTACGTTGTCGACATCCGTCTAAATCTCTGTCATCGAAGGTAAGAATTTGCTCTCGTCTTCGAATTCATATTTTTTTTTGTTTTGAGTTGTGGAATGGAGATTTGAGGAACGATGTGGTTTAATCGAAGATGGAGGATGAGATTGTGTTTGTGAATTGTGTGCTGTAGAGATTCGATTATGCATATGTTTTGATGATTGATGTGTGTTCATTTTTGTGGGTGTGTGAATCTGTGATAGTGATTTTTGTGAGTTTGTGATGTGTTTTTATGATTGAATACGTGATACTGTGTCTGTGATGGTGATTTTGTGGGTTTCAAAATTCAGATTGAAACCCTAAATTAATATAGGGTTTCAAAATTTGGTGCATCTTGCTAGGGGTGCTACCCGCCCCATACGGGGCGGGGTAGCCCCCACCCCGCCCCCCGCACTCCGGGGGCGGGGGGCGGATGTGGGCAGGGGGTGAATAGACTCATCCGCCCCCCGCCCCCGGAGTGCGGGGGCGGGGGACCCCGTCCGGTTGACGGGGTGCGGGTGGAGGGGGTCCTCCGTCCGCACCCCCGCAGCAGTACTGGGCCTAAGGCCCAGAAGCGGTTTCTGGGCCTTTTTTGGCCCAGAAAACGCTGTAATGGGCCGAAAATGGCCCAAACAAATATATTTTGCATTTTTTTAAAAAGAAGAGTTCAAAAAAAAAAACACAATTTTATATAATTAAGACTAATGAAATACTACTATAGAGTATAGACTACAAGTTTACTACCTAATAAACTAATAAATAATAATAATAACTAAGCTATTACAAAAATAAAATGAAAAGTCTAACTGTCTAAGCAATTACAAATAAAAGTGTCCAATGGACATTGTATCAACATTATAAAATTACAAATAAAATATATAATACATACATCTGATAGACTAATTCAAAATTCAAAAATCTACGAAATTAATAATCAAAAAAAAAATGCGAGCGGTTTGGGTCTTTGACTGTGACATTTGGGGCGGCCGGATGGGTAGTCTTGAGGCTTGAGGCTTGAGGCTTGAGGCTTGAGCACATGTTCATATAGCAGTGGAGGTAGACATCGTCTGAGTCGTCTCATGTGTTGCTACAACAATCAATACTAAAATTAATACTGATGAAATTGAAATGAATATAAATAAATACTGATGAAATTGAAATGAATATAAATAAATCAAAATAATAAAATAAAAACAATAATTACCAGATGGTCCAGATCCAGACTGATCACCACCCTCTTCGTCAGTCTCTTTAAAATCTAACACATCCGGAACATAAATATCATTTCCCATCGTCCAACTCTGTGTGCATATCAATGCCTCCACAGTTGTAGGAGACAATGAACTACGGAAAGGATCTAATATGCGCCCTCCGGTACTAAAGGCAGACTCCGAGGCAACGGTGCTAATAGGGATGGCCAATATACAACGGGCAATCTCAGAAAGGATGGGATATTTCTTTGATGCTACCTTCCACCATCCTAAAATGTCAAAATCATCATCATCTTGAATAAGATCCGTTGACAAATAACTGTCTAACTCTGAAACCACCTCCGTAGATTGATGGACTAGTGTGGGATTATGTGCGAGGGTTTTCGTCCATGCCAATCTACGCTTCTTTGTTGCCCCGGTGTCTGGAGGAGGTGTTGGGATATGTGTAGGTGTAGTAGATGTAGTACCACCCTTAATTGCATTAAACTCATCATAAAATCTATGAAGGGTATCGCGGGCCATCTCACCAATAAGATCAGTCCAAGCCTGATCATACGCAAGTCCCAAACCATATAACATGCCAGAAATTTTTAGACGGGGATCAAGAATAGTAGCCACATATAACAAAATATTGAGTCTAGTCAAATCTCCCCAATACTTGTCAAATTTGACCCTCATGGTCAATGCCATCCCCCTCATCCTTAGATTGGAACCCCTACACATGTCGTCTAATTCTTCTTTCACCCTACATATTTGTTGACAAAATTCATAGCATGTAGGGTGCAAAGAAGCAGATAACTTCAACGTGACTTCATAAAACAAAATCAACAAATGTAGCAACTACCTCCCAATCATCATCATTAGGCAATCCTAAACTCCCGTGCTCATCAAAGTATTTGACATATTGAATGTCTTCATCACCCAATAATTGAAAGGCTTTTTTATATTCTTGGGCCGCCTCCAACATCAAGAAGGTTGAGTTCCATCTAGTGGGAACATCAGTACAAAGACCCCTCTTTGATGTTATGCCCACACTCTTCACAGCAATTTTGAATTTCGCCAATCTAGAAGGAGAAGACCTCACAAATTTCACAGCCAATCTAACTCGTGCAACCGAGTTATCAACATCTTTTAACCCCTCAGTCACAATTAGATTCAAGATATGTGCAGAACATCTAACATGCAAATATTCACCACCCAAGAATGTCTTATTTGCCTCTTTAAGATAAGTCTTCAGATATCCCAAGGCGACATCATTAGACGAGGCATTGTCAACCGAAACTGTCAAAACCCTACTCAACCCCCACTCCTTGATTGAGGCCTCTAAGGCCTTCCCAATTGTCTCACCCTTGTGATCAGTTATTTGACAAAACTTGATAATTTTTTTATGGAGAATCCAGTCAGAATCAATGAAATGGACAGTCAAAGACATATAATTAAAATTTTGGACTGAAGTCCAAGTATCGGTAGTGAGACAAACTACCAAACCCGCCAATTGGCCCCTCAAAACATCTTTATCTTTCCAGTACATCTTTTTAATATCTTTTGCCACAGTGTGGCGAGAAGGAAGCATAAATCTAGGTTCCAATTCTTGGACAAATTCTTGGAACCCTCTCCCATCCACAAACTGAAAAGGTAGCTCGTCTATGACAACCATACGAGCTAACTTCCTTCTACACTCATCAACATTATACTTTGTGAACCCCTTCAATGTTGAACCCCCACTACTCCCATCCGCCATTTTTTTTAGTCCAATTTCTAGTCTTGATTGACCCTTCTCCACTAAGGATCTTAATATTGGACTCTTCTTGCATTGTTCCTCTAAATGGGCTTTTAACTGGGATGTACCATGTTTCCTATAGTGACATCCATATATTTTCCCACAATAATTACATTTAGCTTGTGGGTTATTGGGGTCACCACCCTCTAGTTTGGTAAAATGAGACCAAACTACGGAAACAGGTTTCTGACTTTGTGTGGGCTTAGGGGCGGGGCAAGGTGTATTCCCACTCCCAGGGGTTGGAGTAGGGTTAGGTTGTGGGTCAGGGGTACTGGTAGGGGCAGGGGTACTGGTAGGGGTGGGAGAGCTATCAGTGAACTCTCTTTGAGAAGACATTCCTGATTCCACAACACAACAAAAAATAAAAAAATCAATCAACATACGACATAATTCCAAACATGCACTTATCAATCACGTACGACATAATTCCAAACATAAACCCCTAAATTGAGTTAGGGGTTTCAATTGAAACCCCTTAATTTTCAATTTTGGGGTTTCGGATTGAAACCCCCTCAATTGAGTTAGGGGTTTCAATTCAAACCCCTAAATTGAGTTAGGGGTTTCAATTGAAACCCCAAACTGATTTGGGGTTTCGGATTGAAACCCCCTAAATTGAAAATTAAGGGGTTTCAATCGAAACCCCTAACTCAATTTAGGGTTTCGGATTGAACCCCTAAATCAATTTAGGGGTTCAATCCGAAACCCTAAAATTTAGGGGTTTCGATTGAAACCCCTAAATTTGAAGCACAAATTTC